>NC_045554.1:10331342-10378842 GCF_009769535.1 Thamnophis elegans
AATTTAAAAACTTACCTTAAAGAATCTGAAACTTCTAGCTGCAGTTAAACTACTGCATTCAATTTATTTTAAATGGTTTTGATTATCAATGTAGCCTCTCCCTCTCTCTAAATTGCTTTCAACCAAAAGTCATGAGAAAATAATAGCTTAATTGGTTACTCGTGGTTAAAAATCAGTTCAATTATAATCCCTTGAAATAAATCTGGAAAAAAATATTGTCCATGCTGAAGCTTTGCAGCACGTACTAAAGTTTAGTGCCCAAAGGCGTAATTACTTTTATGAAGCACCAATTAAAGCACTATAAAAACAATAAACAAGGGTAGTTTTCTTTTGTTTATTTAACCTGTAGGATATTGGCCATTTCAAGTTTATCAATTTGGTGCATTTGAGCTTAGCATCACATGATGAGGGAAAAACCCCCCAATATAAATAGGTGTTTAACATCTAGTATTCTGTGTTTATGCCAAAACAGCTCTGTAACTATGAAAATTTTAGATTGTTTGAAGTATCAACAACCAGCCCAGCGGATAAGAGGTGGCAACAATCATTTTAGATTGCTCATGTTTTGAAATACATCTTCCCTTTTACTACTTACAACGCTCATAATAAAAAGCATAAACCCATTCCACCTCTAATATGACCATTATATTTGTTATTAAATTTATATGATGGAAAGGGATTGCAATGCTCTTTCTGGATGATGCAAAACTAAATCAGGGTGCAAGGCAGGAAAACCCCAAAAGGCAACCCTTTGTGTGCAATCAAGTCTTACGCACACGTGTAATCCTAATACATTTGGTAGATGGACAACAGTGAAGGGTGCACTACATATCTACGAACCCTTCACATCCTGGACATAAATTGTTTCAACTCCTACCCTCAAAATGACGCTATAGGGCATTCCACACCAGAACAACTAGACACAAGGACAGTTTTTCCCCCCCGAACGCCATCATTCTGCTAAACAACTAATTCCCACAACACTGTCAATAATTTACTAAGACTGTATTACTATTATTCTTCTCTTCCTTCCTAGTATCTATTTCTTCCCACTTATGACTATAACCATCTTGCTTGTATCTTTCATTTATATTGTTTTGTTTCCTAGTACGATTTGATTGCTTATTAGTAACCTTGGCTATCATTAAATGTTGCATCTTTTTTATTCTTGATGAATGGAGCATATGCACCAAAGACAAATTCCTTGTGTGCCCAATCACACTTGGCCAATAAAGAATTCTATTCTTTATTTTGTTGGAAAACCCTAAAGGCTAGATGAATTAGCGATCATGCAGAAAATCTTACTTCTGCACTGGTTTAAAGTTGAGATTGGATTGTATTGATAGGACATAATCAACCCATGTTGTGTAAACTGTCAGATAATCAAAGCAGGATCCCAAACACGGGCAGGTAACTGGTTGCTGATGCAGGTAGGCAGGTGTGCACTCTGATTATGCTCAGGGGCACTCTCGTCTTGCAGGGAACCATGGGACAAGCGGGGTGGAGGAGAATAACGAGGAGGGGGGCCTGAAAAGAAAACCAGGTTCTCCCCCGCAGCGCCTTGCCCCCTCTATCCTCAACCCAAGCCCCACTTCTTTCAGCAAGCCCCTTCCCCACTGCATTTCCTGGACTCTTACCTTCGCCTCACCTCCCCTTTCCGCAAAAAGCCCACGTGCACACGCCTTGCCCGCCCTTCCCGCCCTCCAGGAGCGCGCTTCCGTCTCACCTGTAGTCTCTGCGCTCCAGGTAACCAGGCGCGAACCCACCTGGACAGCTGGCGCAGGCGCAGTGGATACCCTCCGATCTCGCCCCCTCTACCCTGGTCCGCGCAGGCGCTTCCTGGGCTTATTATCCTGGTCTGCGGCGCGCATGCGTAGTGAGGACTCCAAGACCGGTGCTCTTTTTTTTGTCTGGGGGGGTGCTGTTATGTTTCTGCGCGTGCGTACTGGCGGCCCTCGCATCTTCATTGGAGGAGGATGGAAGTGCAAATGACTTTTTTAAAATTCTGGGACGCCCGGGCTAGAATTAATCTGAATTAATTGATTAATTAGGGAGGGCTAGCTAATCATTCTGTGAACGGGTCGCTGTCAAGAATCAGTCTACCGAGAAAAATATGAGGAACGTAACGTGGGAAAAGTAGAAAAGCTAGCTGTATGCGAATTTTCTGTTTCAAGTTGAAGCGATTGGAAACATTTGTAGGAAAGGAAAGGAAGGAAGGAAGGAAAGAAAGAAAGAGAAGCAAGCAAGTAGAGGGGGGGAAGAAGAGAAGGAAAAAAGAAAGAAGAAAGAAAGAAGGAAAGAGGAGGAAGAAAAAGAGATGAAAAAGAAGGAAGGAAAATAGAAAGAAGGAAAGAAAAAGAAAAAAGAGGAAAGTAAGAAAAGAGGAAGGAGGAGAGAAAGGGAAAGAAAAAGAAGGAGGGACTAAAGAAGGAAAGAAAAGAAGGAAGGAAGAAAAAGAAAGAAAGAAAAGAGGAAGGAAAAGAGAAGAGGAAGGAAGGAAAAAAGAAAGCAATAAGGAAAGGAAAGAAGGAAGAAAGAAAAAGGAAAGAAGAAAGAAAATAGAGGGAGAAAGGGGAAAAAAAGGAAAGAAGAAAGAAAAGGAAAGAAGAAAAAGAAAAAAGGAAGGAAGGAAGGAAGGGTTTTTTTTGACCTGCAAGGCTCCATCTTCCCATTTACTGGGCAACTGAGATGAACTGCAAAAAGAAATTGATTGCATTGACACTCACTGCCCTCACTGCCCTGAGAAAAAAGACAGTTATCTTCATACAAATGTCCTGGACTTCTTCAGCCCTTCTCAGTTCAGTCACACCCAAAATGCCCTTAGAATGCCAACATTGACAGGACCCACTGAAATACTTTAAAACGCACAAGTGCTGCACCGTCTTCCTTGCACAAGGCAGGCTCTTCCTGCACCCTTAAATCACCTGCCAATTGAGCGGGGCGGCCAGGATCTGTTTTCTCCCAGCTACTTCAGTGTGCTCTCCAAATCACGAGAGATTTCTTAACAACTGAACCTTGGGGGAAAAGAATTCTTGATTCAGGCAGGGCTCCTGTTCAGACACCTAATAAAAATTAAAAAAGGATCAATTTCCTTTTTTCAAATTTTTATTGTCTTGTATGGCACCCTTTCCCTTGAGCAGAGAGAATTGGTGAAAAGGTATCTCCTCCTGCGAGTCCCTTGGGCTGCAAGGCGATCCAACCGGTCAGTCCTAGAGGAGATCCACCCTGATTGCTCTTTCGAAGGGCAGATCCTGAAGAGGAAACTCAAAGTCTTTGGCCACCTAATGAGAAGGAAGGACTCATGGAGAAGAGCCTCATGCTGGGAATGACTGAGGGCAAAAGAAGAAGGGGACGGCAGAGAATGAGGTGGCTGGATGGAGTCACCGAAGCAGCAGGCGTGAACTTGAATGGACTCCAGAGGATGGTAGAGGACAGGAAGGCCTGGAGGAACGTTGTCCATGGGGTCGCGATGGGTTGGACGTGACTTTTCAGCTAACAATGACAACCTGGGTTTTAAACAAGCTGTCCCTCCTGGAAAGGAAAAAACTGCAAGGGGGTGGGCTCACTGGGCCCAGGCTATACCCCCCACCCTTGCCATCCTCAAGGCTTTCTGGGACATGGAAGAGAGGCCTGGCTTAGCATGAAAGGAAATATACACCTGGAAGTTTCTTCACTTAATTGGGCAATTATCCATACTGAGCCATGGTGGCGCAGTGGTTAGAGTGCAGTACTGCAGGCTACTTTCTGCCGGCTGCACTCTGCCTGGAATTTGGCAGTTCGAATCTCACCAGGCTCAAGATTGACTCAGTCTTCCGTCCTTCCGAGGTGGGTAAAATGAGGACCCTGATTGCTGGGAGCAAAGAGGCTGACTCTGTAAACCGCTTAAAGAGGGCTGTAAAAGCACTGTACTGCGGTATATAAGTCTAAGTGCTATTGCACTTGCTGGAAACCTTACTGAAAGCTGGCCAAAGCCAACAGTTGAATATGTGGGATACCCCACTCGTCCTTTCCCCAGTCATATAGGGAGCTGGGGGGGGGAGGACAGACCCCTAGAGGAAAAGAAAAAGTTCTGCAGAACAGCTGAGTTAATTTTCATTCCAGATGTTGAAGTGATGGCAACCATAATTAGGAGGTGGCAGTGATGATACCGGGGATTTTGTGAGGTTACAATCCATTGGGTCACAACAGCGGGCACAAGCTATACTCGTACAGGTAGTCCTCGACTTACAGCAGTTCATTTAGTGACCGTTTGAAGTTACAACAGTTAGAAGAAGAGCTAGAAATAAGAGAAAGGGGGGGATGTTAATGTATACATCTTTACATAATTAAATGAGAGCAATAACAAGATAAGACATGGAATAATTGAATAATGACAGATGGCAACTTAATATAATTATTAGAAATATATACTTTCGTTGAATGCAATAATTACGATTAATTTTATTAGTTTTGTTTGTATTAGAATGTGCCACACTGTTCATGCATTGATATGTTGGTAAAAAAATAAAAATAAAAACTGAATCAAAGAAAGTTACAGTGGCACTGAAAAAAATGACTTAGTAGCCTTTTTTTTTTACACTTTATGACCATTGTAGCATTAAATCAGAGGTCAGCAACCTGCGGCTCTCTCTCATCCCTCTGCTGTGGCTCCCTGTCACCAGGCGCCACCATAATTTTGAGAGGAGCTTGCAGTTGGGGGGGGGGGAGCAGGGCGCACACCAGGAAGAGATTCTTATGACAAGTGGTGAGTTTTCCGGTCAGCTCCACAGTTGATAGGGCTTTCGGTTAGGACAGGTAGAGGAAAAAGGACGCCACACTAGGTGGAGACTCTATGGTAGGGAAACTGGACTTCCGGTCAGCAGAGGAAAAAGGACGCCACGCTAGGAGGAGACTCTATGGTGGGGGAACCGGACTTCTGGTCGGCAGAGGAAAAAGGACGCCACGCTAGGAGGAGACTCTATGGTGGGGGAACCGGACTTCTGGTCGGCAGAGGAAAAAGGACGCCACGCTAGGAGGAGACTCTATGGTGGGGGAACCGGACTTCTAGTCGGCAGAGGAAAAAGGACGCCATGCTAGGAGGAGACTCTATAGTAGGGAAACTGGACTTCCGGTCGGCTCCAGAATTGAACGGGGGGCTTCCGGTTAGGATCTTTGTGGCTCTTTGAGTGTTTAAGGTTGCCGACCCCTGCACTAAATGAACTGTTGTAAGTTGAGGACTGTCTGGATGGGGAAAGAAAGAAAAAAGATGCAAATTTCTGCCTGTTTTTTTCTGGCCGTTAAAAACCTTGGTCAAGATCTGCCTGGCATTTCACCTGCCAAGAAACTCAACCCCTTTTCCTAAAAAAAAATGACTCGTGTTTCACCAAAAAAGATGACATTTTAACTTTTCTGGCAGCGTTATCTGAATCGCCCAGCTGTAGGCAAGATGTAGGGAAGAAGCACCAGCTGGAATTGGTATTCCCCCTTTCTCTTATTTTTCCCTCCCCGCCTTCTCATCTTTCCTGTAGGGCTGCAGCTTATCTCGCTGACATTTATTCATTAGTGCGAGTTTTGCACTCGCCTCCAAAGGAAATTCCTGCCTCTCTTGCAACCCCCCTGTTCCTATACCTTTGCACCTGAAACGGTCTCTGGCACCTGGCTCCTTAAGTGCTCTCTTTTACTTCGGAAATCTTTTATGGAGGAACTGCAAAGAGAATGCTAAAATCTGTCCAGAGGGGAAAAGCATGATAAAAGCCCTGGGGAAATATATTTGATCTCCAGCTGTTGAACACTTGGAAATTCTTCTACTTAAAGCAATGAGTTTCCATTGAATCATATTGGAGTGGGTCCTTTATTCCGGCTGTCTCACATTATAAATTGCAATCCACCAATGGATTTTTCTGCAATTTAATTACCGGTATACTTGACTTAGGGACACGATGGCTCAGTGGCTAAGACGCTGAATTTGTCGATCAGAAAGGTCGGAAGTTCAGCGGTTTGAATCCTTAGCGCCGCATAATGGAGTGAGCTCCTGTTACGTGTCCCAGCTTCTGCCAACCTAGCAGTTCGAAAGCACGTAAAAATGCAAGTAGAAAAATAGGAACCACCTTTGGTGGGAAGATAACAGCGCTCCGTGCGCCTTCGGCGTTGAGTCATGCTGGCCACAGGACCACGGAGATGTCTTAGGACAGCGCTGGCTCTTCGGCTTTGAAACGGAGATGAGCACTGCCCCTTAGAGTCGGGAAGGACTAGCACATATGTGCGAGGAGAACCTTTATCTTTAGATTTGTTGCTGTCCCTAATTGCCTTTTCTCGAATCAACAGCAGAGGGCAATCTTCCCTTTCTTAAATCTCACAATTGAGATTTTTGCCCAATATCCAAATATTGTTTTGGTTGATAAAGGCCAAAGCAACAGTTTAAAAGGATGCCCTTTTAATGTCTATTTTAAAATAGGAAACATCCTTTCAACTACAGTTGCCAAAGCCAGGAATGAAAAACAGACCAGGATCTTGATCTACTTTTTGAACTTCAGAAATCAGGATGCTTCTGGGAATATGATTGTTTTGCCATGGTTAACCTAAAGAATGGGATGTTAGCTGCCTACCTACCTGAGTGGCAATGCTCATCCATCACATTAGGCTTGGTTATCTTGTATAGCATGTTCAGCAAATCCAGGCTGGTTAGGTATGTTGTGTGAATCTAGAAAATAAATTACTGTAATTTAATCAGAAGCTGTGTGAAAAATTCCCCCTTCCCATCACACTAGTATTTTTAGTGCATATGCTAATTTCTGTCTGGATGGGTTCTAAGTAGGGGGAAGAAAATGAATATTTATTCTGCCAGTGGAATATCGATAATTTCTTGGTTTAACATCCTGGATCAAAGGAGAGATCGACCAAGGTATAAAACCACCTAGAGTTACCACATTTAGTAAGTGAAAATGAAAGTGAAAGTAAAAAAGTAAAAAAGTAAAAAAGTGTAAAAGTAAAAGTAAAAGTAAAAGTAAAAGTAAAAGTAAAAGTAAGTAAAAGTAAAAGTAAAAAAATATAAATAAAACCAGGGGTCTGGTAGCATCTTTTCTCTCTCTCCCTCTCTAATTTTTTTACTATGGTTCTGTGGGTGTGGCTGGGTGGGGTGGGGTGTGGCTGGGTGGGCGTGACTTGGTGGGTGTGGCAGGGGAAGGATATTCTAAAATCTCCATTCCCTCCCCACTCCAGGGGAAGGATACTGTAAAATCCCAATTTCTTCCTGATCAGCTGGGACTCGGGAGGCAGAGAATAGATGCAGGCGGGGCCAGCCAGAGGTGGCATTTGCCGCTTCTCCGAACTATTCAAAATTTCCCTTCCGGTTCTCCAGAACTGGTCAGAACCTGCTGAATACCTCCTCTAATCTATCTATCTAATCTTTCTGTCATATCTATAAAGCTTCCATCTCACCAGAAGTCATTCTGGGCAGCACAAAACAATCATATAAAATGACAACATCAAAACAGTCATTATAAAAACGATCAAGACAAATACAAAGACATCTGGGAGTTGGTTCACCGGTGTTAAAGTTGTTGAGGTTGAGAACATTGAATTAGAAGGAACACAGAAAAGGAAAAAGCAAGATATGAAGAAAAATATAAGGACATTAAAAAGTACAATTGTGCACCAGTGATGAACATATAATTGCTAAAAAAATATATGTTAAAATCCGAAACAGGAAAATCATGTTAAAGAACGTATGATAAAGCGGCTAAAATGGTTTTTCAAATAATTCTTGGTATTCTTTTTTTGTTGTTGATATCCAAAGAGGTGTTTTCAGGCACAAGCTGCATTTACTGTATATCTATTGATAGAAGCATCACTTATCATAGTTTGACAGTGGGTTAGTTAAAGGAAAATGGCCCATCCAATCACAATCATCTCATGGTAGCTTCATGAACATATTCATTGACTGGTCTTTACAGAAGTGGTGAACCATTGCATTCTGGATTCTTTAAAAAAAAAAAAAAAACTTTCCAGTGCAGTCCAAATTTGTGTGATTACCTTGTGGTCTCTCCTCTCATTGCTAACCACGCCTCACTCTCTATACCCTTTAAGAATCATTCAAGGTCAAGAGGCTTCTGCCACCTGCTGTGGCTTAAAACCAGATCAAGCTCAGCTCCAGGTGATCCATGGACATCTCTGTGCAGATTTCTTGGCAATGATAAAGGAATTATTTGCTCTTCTGGATGTGTTTTCAGCTCTTCATCTACCATGCTGGGTTTCTGCTTGGTCTACGATCCAAAGAAAAATCTGCTTTGCTTTTTTTAAGGATCAGCTGCAGACTGCAACTACTGTATTTACTCTGGTTCTTGGTCTCCTCCTTCCAGTCACTTTTAACATTCGCCGACCGTTGTTTTTAAACCGCCAAAGTGGGCCTGTTTCTTGTTTCTTGTTGCTCCACATCCTTCTACCACTTGCAGCCATTGGCAGCCAGGATAACCACAGATATGGAGCCTAACCAGTGTGGCCCAATTTGGCATAGAACAAAAAGAGGCATCAAGCATTAAAAAAAAAGAATTAGGGGCCCTGGTCTCTCTCGCTCTCTCTTGGCAATGATCAGAGAAGAGAGAGGGAGAGGGAGGGAGGGAGGGAGGGAGAGGGAGGATGAGTGCCAAGGAACAACATCTGGTTGGAAAACCCACTGGGGCATGGAAAACATGCAATGTGGATTCTCTTGGCTTTTGCACAGAAGTGGAGACGAGGCAGGCGTTTGGCTGTGGCCGACACCATGGTTTTATGGTGACTGTGGAGAAGACTCTCTCTATTTAGGCTTCTAACTGTTTCAGCTAAGTGGAAATACACCATGTAAGATAGAGACTGGAAGGGAGATAGAGAGGGAAAGAGAGAGAGAGGGGAGACAGGAGAGAGGGAAGTAGAAGGGAGGGAAAGAGAAGGAGAGAGGGAAGGTGTGGAAAGGGGAGAGGAGAGGGGGAGAGAGCAAGGGGAAATAGAGAAGAGAGAGATGGCAGAGGGAAGAAAGGAGGTTGGAAGGAGGGGAGAGGGAGAGGAGAAGGGTGGAAGATGAAATAGACTATAATATGGTGTATGGAAAGCAGAAGAGCAAATAAAAATTGATGAGGCTTGATGGCAAGAGGAATTGATATATTATTGAATATTCAAAAATATCTGTTAATATGTAATGGCATACTTTGGATTGTATATTATATATATGTTTAAAAAATAAAAATAAAACTTTTGGCAATTGTTTCAGCTAAGCCTGGGAAAATGTGGAGCCAGGACTCTCTAAGCCAGGGGTCCTCAAGCTACGGCCCAGGGGCCCGCGGGGGACCACGAGGCTGCCCCACCCACATCACCCTGCTTACCTGCTGGCCCCCACCTGCCTTCTGGAGGCCAGGGTGGCCAAAAATGAACAATTTTTTTCCTAGAGAGAGAGAGAGAGAGAGAGAGAGGGAAGGAGGGAGGAGAATGAGTGAGAGACAACTGTACAACTGTGTAACCACAGTAATGATAATAATAACAACAAAAATACGATTTACCTATATCCCAAAAGTCATGAAAACATAAAGTGGAAAAATGGGAAGGTGAAAATCTTGTGGGACTCTTGAATATAGATGGATAGTCATTTGGAACACAACACGCCAGATATCACATTCATCAAAAACCGAAGCATACAATTTATTGATGTCACCAGGAGACACCAGAGTCAAAGAAAAATAACTGGAAAAGGTCACGAAATATGGCGACCTGGCCATCGAAACTATGCGATTACAGTTGAAGCACGTAACAGTGGTACCCATTGTTATTGGGACACTTGGCACCATGTCCAAGAATTGTTGAATGTTGAATGTTGATTTTATTTATATGCCGCCCTTTTCCCCCGAAGGGGACTCAGGGCGGCTCACAACTCAACCAGGGAAGGGGGATACAAACAGAAAATTAAAACGACACAGAAACAATACATAATTTAAAATACACAACAGTCATACCAATTCAAGACGGGGGCAATAGTTCTTAGCCCCAGGCCTGTCGGAACAGCCAGGTTTTAAGGGCTTTGCGGAAGGCGTGGAGGGTGGTGAGGGTTCAAATCTCCACGGGGAGTTCGTTCCAGAGGGTCAGAGCAGCCACAGAGAAGGCTCTCCTCCGGGTAGTCGCCAGTCGACACTGGCCGGCGGATGGAATTCAGAGGAGGCCTAATCTGTGGGATCTAATCGGTCTAGTGGAGGTAATTTTACAAAATATATCAAGAAATTGCAGCTTCCTACAATACCACCAGTGGAACTGCAAAATACTGTGCTACTCGGAACATTGTGTAGTTTAAGAAGATACTTGGTTGATACTTAGGATGCTGGGCAGCAATCCCTATCAACCATTTAGCGCCAGTCAATGGTATTTGCTATAGATTTTTAAAAGTTCAGTTGAGTTGAGTTTCATGTTTAATAAATAAAAGATCATAACAATAACAATAACCAATTAAGGATCTATTATGAATGGGGAGATAGTTTCTGCCTTCACAGTTGACTGGTTTACAATTATTTGATGAAGTTAATATGGACAAATAAGGATAATTAATCAGGTCAGTTAAGGGGCGCAGAGAGAATGAGATAGCATTCTGATAAAGCCTGTTATTCAGATTTTTCAAGATCGGGACTCTATACATTTTTTCCCTGGAAGGAGATCAGAACACGCATTAATCCATATCCTTCACAAAAAAGAAGTGCAGCGAAGAACCTTTGCCCGGGTTGATTTTACTTTTGTTTTGCAAGTAAAATTCTCCATTTTACCCACTCCTTCCTGGCTGACGGTTCCAGTCCCAGGGCAGGTCATGGCAAAATTTAATTATCTTTGATGAATTTTTGGCACAGCGACTCCAATAAGGCTTCAAGCAGATCAGCCCTCCCTATGGGAACGGCAAGAAAAAAAATATATGAATTGTTGTATTGTCCTGTTTGATGCCACTGCCAGCGCACGCCTACGGAGCCACCTGCCTCTGCTTGCTCTCCTCCACCTAGGTCATGTCAGGGATGGGACACGTTTGGCACAAAGGGGTTTTCTGAGTAGGTGACCAAGCAGAACAACTTGTGAGAATCCGATGCGAAGCAGGACATTGTAAGGGGGAAGGGGGAAAAAAAGGGATTCTGGATTCAAAGCAAAATGTTGCAGCTGGGAAGACAGATGCTTTTGAGGAACTGGACTTCTGGATCAGACTAAACATTTGGTGTGACATTGTTTGCCTTGCAAGTTACTTCAAGAAGTAACAAGTAGGGGAAGAGTATGGGATAGTGGTCTTCCATGGTTCCTCACTGCTTGCATTTAAGACATACATTGAGAGCTTCTATACTGGAGACAAAGTCCTTGTGTGTCTCATCACACTTCACCAAATACTTCTCTTCTTTTTTTATAATTTTTTTTAATTTTCAAAACAAACATACAAATCCTTCTTTACATACTGTAGAAAGTGTATCAGTTGGTTACAAAAGGCTTTTGTGCATCTCTTCCACCGTCATCAAATATAATTCATATTAATTCTAATATTTTAACTCAGATATTTATTATATTACCATCATCATACCTCCACTTTTATTTGACTATAATTATTTAAACGTCTTCTCTTCCCTTCCCTTCCTTCCTTCCCCTCCTCTCCTCTCCTCTCCTCTCCTCTCCTCTCCTCTCCTCTCCTCTCCCCTCCCTTTATCCTTATCCTTATTCTTTTTGTGATTAGGACATAGGAGATATTGGAACATCACCCTGATTCAAGGAAAACGATGCTTTGAAGTATACAGGAGTGCAAATATCACTTCTGCCTGCAGCTCTTTAAAGCAGCTGTGTCTCTTCCTGGAATTGCACAGCAGCATATATGAGAAAAGATGCAGCTGCTTTCAAGAGTGTTGTTATTCTTGTATACTCCCAAGCTATGGAGGGAATCGAAAGCATTGCACAGCCTGCATTGAAGACAGTCAGCCAATATAGAATACAGTATTATTATCTATGAATTTGTCTTGCCTCTGTTAAAATTTAAAAAAAAAAGTGGAGACTCTAGAAAGAGCACAGAGAAGAGCAACAAAGATGATTAGGGGTTTGGAGGCCAAAGCATATGAAGAAAGGTTGCAGGAACTGGATATGTCTACTTTAATGAAAAGAAGGACCAGGGGAGACAGGATAGCAGTGTTTCAATATCTCAGGGGCTGCCACAAAGAAGAGGGAGTCAAACTATTCTCCAAGGCACCTGAGGGTAGGACAAGAAGTAATGGGTGGGAACTAATCAAGGAGAGAAGCAACCTGCAATTAAGGAGTTAACAGTGAAGACAATGAATCAGTGGAACAACTTGCCTCCAGAAGTTGTGAATGCTCCAACACTGGAAGTTTTTAAGATGTTGGATAACCATTTGTCTGCAGTGGTGTAGGTTTTCCTGCCTAAGCAGGGGGTTGGACTAGAAGACCTCCAAGGTCCCTTCCAACTCTGTTTTTCTTTCAATTCTAACTGTTAGCAGCCATCTTTATATCTGATGGACGATCCCATGATTTTACTACTCAGAAGTCCTTCCCTTAAACAATGCCGGCTGTTGACACCTCAAAAAAAGGGAGAACTGATCTCTCTCCATATTTTTTCCACTGCACAGACGTCTCTCTACCTCTGTCATAACCTTTCCTTGTTTGACTTTCTCATAAGCCAGGGGTGGCAGCTTCCTCAGGAGGAGGACCGCAAGTCCTTCTCTTTGAGCAGTTAGATGATCGCTGAAGAACTTCTGGAGAGACGATGACTCATCATTTGCAAAATATTCCATTTTGGAGCAATCTGTTTTTTCCAAAAATGCTGTTTTTTTTTCTTCTTCTCCTGGAACGTTCCATTTCTACCCCTGAACAGATGGGGATGAGCATTTGGGGGCCTGGCTGGTATATTTCCAAGATGTCTGGAACAGAAAGCGGCGCATGGTGTTCCAGACACCCTCTCCTGATAGAAGAACGGCTTCTGCCCCATTCATCCTGTTGTTTGTTCTTTGTCAAAGAACCAAAGCAGACCTCACAAATAAGGGCTTTGTTCTTTGCATCGTCTTGTCCAGGGTTGGGCTTCAAAAATTTCAGCAACGGGTCTTCTGCCCAGTTGCTGGGTGGGTGTGGCCATGGTAGGCGTGGCCTAGTTGGCCTCCTGAACCATGGTGGAGGGGGGAGTTTTTGCCTTCCCCAGGGCTTCTGGGAGGACGAAAACTGCCTCCCATGGTTCCGGAGGCCCTCCAGAGGCTAGAAATGGTCCTGCACTTGCCTCACATCCAAAATGGGCTGCATGGAGACTCCTGGGAGGGGCGTAGTGGGGTGGGAGGGGCCAGCCAGCGGCGGGATTTAGACGTTCTCTGAATTGGCCATAATGTCAGCTATGGGTTTTCCCAAACCCAGGTGAACCAATAGCAGCCCACCGCTGATCTTCTCCCAACTGGACCCAAGATATGCCTCGGGTTGTGGTATCTGAGGACTACAAGGAACTGCTAGTTTACAGAGGACTTTCTTAGAAGCGACAGGTCATTCTTGCTTTTCTCCTGGGATAATAATATGCTGCAGCTCCTTGCTCTCTTGGCTGCTCAAAAAATGCATTGATTTGGAAGAAAAAAAATCTTCCTTTCCTTTCTTGCCTCTACATTTCAATGTGGCTTGTTATCTCTTGTTATTATATATTAACTTGTTGTTGTTAGTTGCGAAGTCATGTCCCACCCTTCGCAACCTCATAGACAATGTTCCTCCAGGCCTTCCTGTCCTCTACCATCCTCTGGAGTCCATTTAAGCTCATGCCAACTGCTTCGGTGACTCCATCCAGCCACCTCCTTCTCTGTCGTCCCCTTCTTCTTTTGCCCTCCATCATTCCCAGCATTGGACTCTTCTCCAGGGAGTCCTTCCTTCTCATTAGGTGGCCAAAGTCTTTGAGTTTCCTCTTCAGGAACTGGCCTTCTAAAGAGCAGTCAGGGTTGATCTCCTCTAGGACTGACCGGTTAGATGGCCTTGCAATCCAAGGGTCTCGCAGGAGTTTTCTCCAGCACCAGAGTTCAAAGGCTTCAATTCTTTAGCGCTCAGCCTTTCTTATGATCCAACTTTCACAGCCATCCATTGCAGCTAGAAATTATCTTATTATCTGTGGCTTATTATTACCTTTTCCAAAGCAACAGAAGGCAGGACAAGAAACAATGGATGGAAGCAAATCAAGGAGAGAAGCAACCTAGAACTAAGGAGAAATCTCCTGACAGAACAATTAATCAGCGGAACGAAGGGCCTTCAGAAGTTTGGGATGCTCCATCACTGCAACTTTTCAAGAAGAGATTGCCCAACTATTTTTCTGGAATGTTATAGGGTCCCCTGCTTGAGAAGGGGGCTGGACTAGGAGGCCTCCAAGGTCTCTTCCAACGTTGTTATTCTGATGAAGAGCCACAGAAGGTAATTTCAATGGAATTCCAGAGAGGCACCTTTTCAATCTCGCCCTCTACAAACCAAGTTCTAACCTGGAGATATCAGCAGATGGATCCATCTCCTTTACTCATCCATTAGCAAGCCGTCTATAATTCTGCCCCAACTTTATTGGATTGTTCCTGCCCAACAGCGGTTGACTATGCAAAGAATTTGGGGTGCCGGCCTATCCCGAGAGGGCTGGAAGGGTAAGGCTATCACTTTATTCCTTCCCTTCCTTCGGCCGCAATCTCCTCCTTGCATCTTTATTAGAAGAGGGTCTACAAATGTCAAACATCCTTTGCAGAAATCGGAGCAGTCTTTCAAAGCACGGCTGCATCTGGATAATGTAGGATCCCGTCAAGAAATGTTTATGGAACATGGACTGGGTGGAGGGGAGGGGGAGTGAAATGGGCAGGGCGGGGAGGGGGGGGGGAAAGAGGCAGCTGAGCTGGTGGAAATCAAAGGGCTTGACAAGAGCGGGATGAAGATGGCAACCCAGATGCAGAGCAAGCCGAACTGTCCTGTCGCCCCCCTCCCCTCCCCTCGGGAAACAGAACACCCCGACCATAAGGACTTGCTTATTTTAAGTAAACTGTAGGAATCAGGCTATGAGAAACGCATGTCAGAAATGAGAAGTTGGTTCGAATCCAACGGTTTCCAAAAGATCTTCTGCGAACATGCATGATTGAATCTGGCAATTCCTTCGCCCCCCCCCTCCCTCAAGAGAGCCAGGAGTGAGATACAGTTTAATCCCTTCCAAATGTAAGGCGGATTGTATTGACAAGCTGAGATGGGGGACAAAGCGGGATGGGGATGTTGGATGGGGAGATCAAGGAACACCGGAGGTTGAAAGGCTTGGGGCGGTTCGGCTGCCCCGTAACTGGCTCTTGGGAATTCTCTACCCAGGATGCTCGAGAGGTCCAGGACTTGCTAAACATGTAGCCTGTGACTCATAACCGTTCGTTCAGTGACTATATTCAAAGTTAAAACAGCACTGAAAAAAAGGTGATTTATGGCCATTTTTCACTCGACTTTTGGAGCATCTCCAAGGTCATGTGGTCAAAATTTGGACGCTTGGCAATTGGCATGTATTTATGATGGTGGAAGTGTCCAGGGGGTCATGGGATCACCTTTTGTGACCTTCCGGAAAACTGTTGTGGTCCGTCTGCGGCCTGTGGAGCTGGCAGCAGAGTCGGACAGTGAGGAGGTTGGGGAGGAACATGGGCCAGTCCTGGGGGCTGAGGAAAGCTCAGATGAGGGCTCTGCGTCAGAGGCAGAGAAGGAAGCTAGACAGCAGTGAGGCAGAGGAACAGCTGGAGCCTGTTTCCAGTGTGCGCATGCGCAGAGCTGCCAGAAGACAAGAACAACTAAGAAAGCAGGGTTGACTTTAGAGTAAAGTCATACCTTGGAGGTGATTGGCCCCTCCCAAAGGGAAACAAAAGAGGAACGAATGGGGAGGGGGCTTTTGCAGTAAACAATTCATTCATTCGGTCTGGAAAATTCTGCAGAGACTCTACGCCAGAGGTGGGTTCCTACCAGTTCGCACCTATTCGGTAGAACCGATTCGTCAAATCTACCGAACCGGTTAGAAGAGGTTCCACCAGTGGACCCGGAAAGCAGGCCACACCTACAGAAGAGGTTCCAAACTTTTTTGAAACCCACCACTGGTCCTTGGATATGATTATCCTACACTATCATGCTCCTATTTATAAAACTCAGTGCCTCTGTGAAAGGTAAGGATGACTACTGCGTTTGTGGTGCAATCAGAACATTGCGTGTGTTGAAGTTGTTTTAACGTAAACCAAAAATGCCTTTTAAAAAACAAGTTTACATCATATTCTTATGCATGCCAGTGCTGTGTGTGAGGTAATTTAAGGTGGTTCTGACAAGTGTCGTCAGCATCTTCATATCCAGTCACATGGGCGGCAAGCCACTCCCATCCAGTCACATGGGCAGCAAGCCACTCCCACAAAGGAGGCCACACCCACAGAGTAGGTTCGAACAATTTTTGAAACCCACCACTGCTCTACGCCATGTTTTGCTTTGCCCTGTGTTTGGAAATTAGTTATCTGGCAGCGCTCCAAATGAGATAAGGTCCGTGTGGATGAACATTCCTCTGAAAGACTGTTTGCTAAAGCCTTGCTGACGAATGAATGAAAGGAATTCACAGTTGTGTAAATAAAAGAGGTTTTGTCGGTACCAAGATTTTTCTTCCTGTTTTCTAAGGAAGCCTCGGTCAAAACACAAGCAAAGTCAATGGGGAAACCAGAATTCACTTAAGAAGTAATCAAGGGTGATCTTTGGACTTCCATTGATGTATAGGTGCTAACTCATCTTTCCAAATCTGTACAAGAGGAGTTGGTGTCCACTTAGCCGTCCTTGGCTGACTGTGGAGAAGCCATGCAGAATCCGATCTGTCTTGTACTCAGGAAGTAGTTCACCAGAAGTGATTCCAGAAGTGGCTGTATAAACTCAAAAGCCAAAATTCACTGGGGTAGAAAGTAATGAGAAACCACTTCGTTGATGCCAAAAGACGACCAGATGGTCTCAGCCATAATATCACCATGAGTCAAATGTTGACTCAAGGAAGTCTTCGCTTTTCCAGGAAGACCATCTAGATCAGTGAGGCCCTGGATTGTTCCTCCATGACAAGGGGCTCTTCACTTTGGGAATAGGTGTCTCTGCTGGTGGTGATCCAGAACCAGTTGTGACCCTCATTCTGTAAGGTGCCAACAGTTGCCCTGAGCCACTGAGATGCCAATGAGTGAGACACGAGAAGAGGCTTGCAAAAACATCAGCTTTTATTTATGGCCTTAGCAAAATCTGATAAAACTATATCCAAAACATTCAAACAAATGCACGTAAGGAATAGCCGCCTTCTGCAAGAGGGGCTCAGAGAATTATATACATTTTAGGCAGATAGAAACAAAGTTTATCCAATGAGAGACCAAGATTTGTTACCAACGTGATCTTTAAAGCATTCTTTTGTTCAAGCTCCCATCTCTGTCTACTTTATCTATGGAGGATTCCTATAGCTTTGTGTAGGGGGTGGCAACCCCCCCCCCTTTGCCAAGTTATTTTTTGGCAGAATGCTTTAAGGATTTATGAGCCAGGAAAACTCTCTAGTTTGGTTCCTTTATCTATGGAGCCTGATATTCCCACGTAACAATTTCTTCTATGTATTCAAGAATGTGCCTAGCTTTGTAGCCAAAAATAGAAGCGAGACACAGCAGTGAGATAACATTTGCATTAATGCCACCCAGTATTAAAGTTATAATTTGCTAGGCTAGAAAACAACTAATTTCTGACAGTATAAGCAGAAGCCAATAACAAAGCTTAATAAATGATTTCTAGTAGTATATCATATCAGAAGCAAACAGCAAATATCAGTAACAATTATATAGTAACATAAGCAATTCATAATAAAAGCAAATAGCCAATATTGATTCATATTGATTCAGATGCGCCTTCAGTTCTGAATGGTGGTGAACTGAAACCCCCCCCCCCCATCACTTGGTCTTGGCTTCTCTTAGAACAAGCATCTCCAAACTTGGCAACTTTAAGATTTGTGGATTTTGATAGACTTAAAACCAGAACTATTCCTATTAGGAATTACAGAAGAGGGATGATATATCTAATGTTGCATATTATAACTGCAGCAAGATTGTTTTTTTGCGCAAAATTGGAAAAACAGACATAACCCCCTCCGAAGAAGAGATAAGAAGGAAAATTTTGGTCTGTGCCGAAATGGACAGACTGACACTCAAACTTTTAAAAATAAGGGTGGGACGGAATATTATGAAATTTGGAACAAAATGTACCAATGGTTGGAAATGAGGAAAATATAGAGGATTTGCAGAACTGAAATTGGACTATGTTTAGACAAATATACAAATGAGGACAAGGGATATGTTTATAAGATCAGAGTAGCAATGTATGATCAGTAGGAATTGTATTTGTGGTTAGGTTAAAATATGTATGGAAATGACAAAGCCAGAAAGGTCACTCTGTGTCCAATGCTTTAATGTTTATTTAATAAACAATTATAAATAAATAAAAGGATTTGTGGACTTCAACTCCCAGAATTTCCGAGCCAAGCATGCTTGGCTCGGAAATTCTGGGAGTTGAAGTCCACAAGTCTTAAAATTTCCAAGTTTGGTGACTCCTGTTCTAGATCCAAAAAGTTCTAACAGGCTTTCTGCCTCCTGTGTGACATTTGGTGAAGAACAAATTCCCAGTTCCAATAGATTTCTGAGCTCTAAGCCTTAGCAGGACTTCTGATTTTCCTCCCCTGGGTTCACTTTTATGGTGGAAGGGCTAGTGGAAAAACCCCAATACCTCCCTCCAATTCCATCTTTGGTTTCCAAGGCCCCTCCTCTGATGAGAAAACAGTTAATTGGATCTCTGTCTGGCAGCCTTCAAGATATTTGTAAATTAGCCTGGTGTCTTTTCTGTTGCCTGTGCTCGTTTCTTCTCCTCTCTTGGAGGAGAATGTAGGCAAATTCTTCAGACTTTTCTCATAGGTCACGCATTCCAAACCCTTTGTCATTTTTGCCTTGTCCCCTCTCCAACTCCTTTCTGTTCGTCTTAAAAGGGGAGGGAGAATTCTGCAATAAACACTGAAAGGCCTCTTTTTTTTTTTTAATCCTGGGAAGAGGATAAGTCAACTCATGGAACTAGAAAAATGCATTTGTCCACCCTGGTGAACCCTCTAAAGCAGCAATCACCAACTGGTGGTCCGCGAGAAAATTTTGGTGGTCCACAGAAAAATTATTTGCATTTTTTATATTGCACTAAATCAGGAGTCCTCAAACTGAGGCCCCTGAGATGGATACGTGCAATGAATGCTTGTGTTTAGTTTAGTTTAGTTTAGTTTATTGATCTTGTATGCCGCCCACTCCCGAAGGACTCCGGGCGGCTTACAATAAACAAGGGAAGGGGATAAATAAAACAAGACAACACCTTAAAATATGCAACATTCACAGTTACTGTGGGGCTGGATATTTCACAAGCCCCCCGGCCTGCTGGAGCAGCCAGGACTTGGTGGCTTTGCGGAAGGCCGGAAGGGTAGTAAGGGTCCAGATCTCCACGGGGAGGTCGTTCCAAAGGGCTGGAGCTGCAACAGAGAAGGCTCTCCCCCGGGGAGTCGCCAGCCGCATTGGCTGGCAGATGGAATCTGGAGGAGACCTAACCTGTGCGATCTAATCGGTCTATGGGAGGTAATTGGCAGGAGGCGGTCTCTCAGGTACCCAGGTCCGATGCCATGTAGGGCTTTATAGGTGACGACCAGCACCTTGAAGCGGGTCCGGAGACTAATGGGTAGCCAATGCAGAGAATCTCCCCCTTTGGGGTCTTTTTGTGAGAGTCGGAAAGGGGCAGAAATTCTGATTTGGGGTCTGCTTCAGCCTCCTGGTGCGGGGATTTGGGCGAAGGCTGGAAGGAAGTGGCACTTGTGGCGAAGAGCCGGAGGGTCTTGTTCCAGTGGGACTACATCATGGCCTGGAACTGGCTGACCATCTCAGCCCACTGAGCTTCCAGGCGCCAATACCTGGCCTTGCACTCCTGCAGATCTTCCCTCTGCTTGGAAAGCCTATGCTTATAATCCTCAGTGAGGTGCCTCCTTCTCGGTCAGATCCAACTTGAACTGAGCTGTTTTACCAACTTTTTTTTATGGTGGCTGCTTAGCTCCAACAACTGCTTTCTGTTGGGGCTCTAAGGAGCCCAGGCGGGCAGGTGAGGAGTGGCTGGGAGGGGAGGGGTGAGTAGAGGCTGGCGAGGTGCCCCTTGATGTGAGTGACATTGAGTTGGCCATACCCACCCAGACACATAATCACCTAGCCATGCTCACCCAGCCGGTTATTAGGCAGATCATATTAGTGGTCCACGGGATTTAAAATTATGAATTTAGTGGTCCCTGAGGTCCGAAAGGTTGGTGACCACTGATCCAGTCCATCCTTTTCCAAGGTTCAGGAGAAGCTGTTAAACCTTCCATGAGAGGTGGCCCTTCAGCCTCTGCTTAATATGTCTGTGAAACAATATGTCTTCCGTCCACGGAGGTTCTCAATCATCTAGGTCATACTACTGCAATGTGCTCTACATGGGGCAGCCCTTGAAGAACATTCGGAGACTTCAGCTTGTCCAGAATGCAGCCGTGCGAGCGATCGTGGGTGCACCTCGGTACACCCGCGTTACACCTATCCTCCGCGAGCTGCACTGGCTACCTATTGGTCTCCGGATACGCTTCAAGGTGCTAGTCGTCACTTATAAAGCCCTTCATGGTATTGGACCTGGGTACTTGAGAGACCGCTTGCTGCCAATTACCTCCAACAGACCGATTAGATCCCACAGATTAGGCCTCCTCCGAATTCCATCCACTGGCCAATGCCGATTGGCTACCACCCGGAGGAGGGCCTTCTCTGTGGCTGCTCCGGCCCTCTGGAACGAGCTCCCCGTGGAGATTCGGACCCTCACCACCCTCCAGGCTTTCCGCAAAGCCTTAAAAATCTGGCTGTTCCGACAGGCCTGGGGGCTGATGAGTTCCTGTCCCCGCTCGAATGGTGTGGCTGTTGATTGTTTTTAAAATTGTGGTGTTGTGTTGTCCGTTGTCTTTCTTTTTCCCCTGTTTGTACCCCCCCCCCCCCCGACTTGGTTTGTGAGCCGCCCTGAGTCACTCTGGGAATAGGGCGGCATAGAAATACAATAAAATCGAAATGGTTGTCTCAAAGGCAACTGGACTTCCTTGGTATTGTTACCCTAAAAACATTTAGCTTCTCATCCAAGAGGCTCTAACTTCAGTTCATTTAGGAGGAAGCACCGTTGGGACAGTCTGTCTTCTGATGCAGCTCAGAATTGCATTAGCTCCTTCATTGGAAGAAGGAGACCAAGACCAGGTGTACACATGAAGGTTCAATTAAACTGATTTATTGCTAAAAAGCCTATGTGCAGGAATCCTGTTGTGGCCCTCCAGCCTTCGCCCAAAGCCCCACACCAGGAGGCTGAAGCAGACCCCAAGTCAGAATTTCTGCCCCCCTCTGCCCTGCACAAAATGACCCCGATGGGGGAGACTCTCTGCAGCAACACAAGCGTTCATGGCACGTATCCGTCCCAGGAGGCGTAGTTTGAGGACCCCTGATTTAGTGCAATATAAAAAATCCAAATAATTTTTTCTGCAGACCACCAAATTTTTCTGGTAGACCAACAGTGGTCTACGGATCCCCAGTTGGTGACCGCTGGACCGGATGATCCTATGGTCCTTTCTAGCTTCACAGTTCTGCGATTCAAGGAAGACATTTGCATGAGACCCGAGCAGACCTGCCCACTGGTGTCTGTGTCGACTCTAGCGAAAAGGAGACATTTGGATGAGCGGCTGTCAATCTGGAAGCTTCTACATGAGCCAGAAATTGTCTCTCTGTAGACTTACACCAAACATGTACATGGCGAGCAGTGGTGGGTTTCAAAATTTTTTTGAACCTACTCTGTGGGTGTGGCCTCCTTTGTGGGAGTGGCTTGCTGGCCATGTGACCTGGTGGGAGTGGCTTGCCGGCCATGTGTTTTCTCTCTCTCTCTCTCTCTCTCTCTCTCCTTCCTTTTGTCTCTCTGTCCCTTTTTCCTTTTTTTCTTTCATCTCTCTCTCACTTTTTCTTTCTTTTTTCTTTTTTATTTCTTTCTTCCTTTCTTTCTCTTTCTCTTTCTCTCTCTGTGTGAGTGTGTGTGTGTGTGTCAGTGGTGAGTTTCAAAAATTTTTGGAACCTCTTCTGTAGGTGTGGTCTGCTTTCTGGGTCCACTGGTGGAACCTCTTCTAACCAGTTCGGTAGATTTGACGAACTGGTTCTACCGAACTGGTGCGAACTGGTAGGAACCCACCTCTGATGGCGAGGGGGTGACTATTAACACATGGAGCATTGGAGCTGGGCTTTGTAGTGCTGCCCAACTCTGCATTTGTTCATTTGGGTGATTGACACCAACCATTGGAAGAAGAGTTGGTCTGGATGGTGGCTGTCAGACGATTGACCCAGATCCCAGAACGGGGATTGCTTCATTGGAACAGCTCTATTTAGCTCCAGCTATGGTTTAGGGTGCCATTAAATGTTCAAGCTATTGTTTTCTTTATGATGAAAGAAATGTCCTTCTGGGTTCGGCCCCAAGTGGGGAAAAAGACACTGGAGACATGGAGGCTGCTTGGAAAGATGGTTTATTGGTGGACAGGACCACATGGCTTGAGCCCTGAACAGAAAAGGTGACCACATGCTTCAATGTTGGTGGAGAAGAAGAGAAGGGCGGAGGGAGGGGCTTTTTATAACCTGTTCAGTCCCACCTCTCTGTTTCCTGTTCCTGTGTAAGAAATGTATTCTGATTGGTTGTCAGACTCCCATGGGGCCATGCAGGGGCAACTCTCTAGGCTGTGTTTTGAATCCAAGTTTGGTTGAGTTCTCAGATGCCATGCGGTCAGCTGGGGCCAATATTATCATGCTTTCCTGTAGCTGAAGTGGAGAAGTCTTTATTATGTAAAGTGGACTAGCTTGGCCTTCTTAATGGCCCATTAACAAAGTGGGGATGGGCAGGAAGTTACAGGCAGCTATTCTGTCTTTTAAAACATGTTTCTCTCTTTTCACATCCAGAGAAATATTCTGCCTTTTCAATATTTCCTAGGATATTTCATTTTTCTGGGAGAGGGCTGGGTGATAACTTCCTACATTTATAAATCAAATGCTCTGCTTTTCATCAGTGGGCAGTAATGCCTAAATAGTGATAACCCCTTCAGATGCCTTGCAATTCAGAATTCTCCCTTAAGGACCGGCTTGAGTTTTAAGATCTTTTGATCATGCCACCCTCTTCAACTTAACAGAATAACAGAGTTGGAAGGATACTTGGAGGTCTTCTACTCCTGCTCAAACAGGAAACCCTATAACATTTCAGAGAAATGGTTGCCCAATCTCTTTTTAAAAGCTTCTGGTGGCTGGAGCCCCCACAAACTCTAAAGGAAGCCGTTCCACTGATAAAGTGTTCTCACTATCAGAAAATTTCTCCTTAATTCTAGGTTGCTTCTAATATACCGCTTTGTAGAGCTTTACAGCCATCTCTAAGTGGTTTACAGCCTATTTGCCCCCAACAATCTGGATCCTCATTTTACCCACCTCGGAAGGATGGAAGGCTGAGTCAACCGTGAGCTGGTCAGGATCGAACTGCTGTCAGTGGGCAGAGTTTGCCTGCAATGCTGCTTTCTAATCACCGCGCCACCATGGTTCTTCATTTATTTGCTTATTGTTTTAGTCTTCATTGTGTTGGCCAATCTGCGCATCAGTCTTCGGTGAGAAAATAGACAAGAATTTTTCAATAAATATATAATCGTATTAGCAGCAACAGGCAAAATATCCTGTTTTCCTGTTCTCTCTCCCCCACCCCCAACTGCAATTGCTCAAAATTAGAGAATGGTCTTGGTTGATTCCTTTTCTAAAGTGTTGTGGTCGGCCAGCAGAGCTGGTAGCAGAGCTGGTAGCAGAGCTTGGACAGTGAGGAGGTTGGGGAGGAACATGGGCCGGTCCTGGAATCTGGGGAAGGCTCTGATGAGGGCTCTGTGTTGGAGGCAGAGAGGGGGCCAAGGCCGTCTGACAGTTATCAGCTGCCTTCAGAGTCAAGACATCAGTGAGGCAGATGAACAGCTGGAGAGTTGCCAGACAAAGGGAACAGCTAAGGAACAGGGATCGGTTTGGGAGTAAGACCACAGGTGGACGATGAGGAAATAAAAGAAGATCGAAAGGGGAGTGGAGTTTTCAGGAGACAATTAGTTTGCTCAATTGGTTCGTGACTCTCTGAGACTCCTTGCCAAGTTTTGCAGATACCGGCCTGGCAGCTCTCCAAGCCAGATAAGGTCTGTGACTATAAATCCTCCCTTGAAAGACTTTGCTGGATGTGAAGGAGCCGCATTCAGTCAATTCATAAAATGGGTTTTATTAATAAAGACTATTTTAAAAAATGGTTTTTTGTCGTGACAGGGAGGTTGCTTCATGCTTTTGGGAAGCCTCGGTCAGAACATAAAGGTTGTATCTTTACGGAACCTTTTTAGGGTGTTCAAATTTGTACCTTTGCATATCAGTCCTGTTGTTTTTCATTTCTTGTAGCTCTGAGGACACTTTTGGGTCCTCAGAGGGTTAATTGAGCCATGGGTTTTCCTCTGGAACATCTCGTGAACAACCAGGGTGGGGCTGGGGAAGGCTTGCAAAACAGGGCAGAACAGAAATATAGGCAGCCTGATGATGTTTATAGCCATTTAATCATGCTCAGCATTAGTAAAATAAACATTTAATTGGATGCCATTTTAAAAGCCATCTCTGCTGCCTGAACATTATCTCCGCGTTTTCACAATCGCTGGCCAAAGTCCTGGAGGGAGGAAAAGACACCACAAATGCTCTTTTTAAAGGAAGGAACAGTTGCGAAGTCGTGTCTGACCCATTATGATCCCATGGACAACGTTCCTCCTGGCCTTCCTGTCCTCTATCATCTTCTGGAGTCCATTTAAGCTCACGCTGACTGCTTCGGTGACTCCATCTAGCCACCTCATTCTCTGCCGTCCCCTTCTTTTTTAGCCCTCAATCTTTCCCAGCATGAGGCTCTCCTCCAGGGAGTCCTTCTTCCTTCTCATTAGGTGGCCAAAGTCTTTGAGTTTCCTCTTCAGGATCTGGCCTTCTAAAGAGCAGTCATGGTGGATCTACCTCTAGGACTGACCGGTTGGATCGCCTTGCAGTCCAGGGGACTCGCAGGAGTCTTCTCCAGCACCATCGTTCAAAGGCCTCCATTCTTTGGCGCTCAGCCTTCCTTATGGTCCAACTTTCGCAGCTATACATTGCAACTGGGAAAACCATAGCCTTGACTATGCACACTTTTGTTGGCAGGGTAATGTCTCTGCCTTTTATGTATGCTGTTTAGGTTTGCCATAGCTTTCCTCCCCAAGAGCAAGCGTCTTTTAATTTCTTGGCTGCAGTCCCCATCTGCAATGATCTTGGAGCCCAGGAAAGTAAGTCTGTCACTACCTCAATTTCTTCCCCATCTATTCCCCATCAATTTCAAGAAGCATTGGTTTAGATATATCTGAGAAGGTCATCTATGGTGAATGTCTATGGAGATTCTTAATCATCCAGGTCATGGTTGTCCCCAAAGGTGCTTTTTTCAAAAGGCAAATGGACTTTCTGGTTTTTCTTTGAAGAGCTGAAGAAGCTTCTTGGATGAGAAGTGAAAGGCCTTCAGAGAAAAACCAGAAAGTCCAGTTGCCTCTTGAGAAAAGCACCTTTGGGATGAGATCTATGGAGATTCCCAATCATCCAGGTCATGGTTGTCCCAAGGGTGCCATCTTCTTGGATGAGAAGCAAAACATTTTCAAAGGGAAACCCCTTTGGAGGAAAAACGCCAAGTTGGAATTTCTTGGTGTCATAACAATTTTCCATCAGCTCCACCGACAGTTCCAGTAAGATGTTGAACCTGTCAACATGGGAAGTGAGAATTCTACCTATGCAGTCTTTTTGCCAAGGGTCAGTCCGGGACTGATCCTTTTGAGTCTGTTCCTTCTGGCATTTTGTCGCCTCTAATTTATGTTCTTGCCTATCAAAGAGTTTTTCCTCTCGCTTCCCAGGGGCGATTAAGGAGGAATCTTACCTATTCCTTGCAAACTCAGGGAACAGAGTGCAGATTCGACAGTTCCTCTCCCCCCAAGATAACTTTCAGTTCATACAAATCTCTCAATTTTTGAACTTTATAATTAGTCACCATAAAACAATCTGTCAAACGGTTTTCACTCCGTGTTGCTTTTGGTCTGCTCTGTTTACTCACCCCTGGACTTGTCCAGATGTTCTTGTTTTATGGCCATCACATCAGTCTCAATGAATTTTCCTTCTTTCCTTGGAAATCACCCCTCCTCCTTCTCCTCCAGAGGTACAGTATATTTGCATATACTAAATGAGTCTGTTTATGTACAGAATGGAGTTGAACACATGCCTGCATTTAGCAGCCACAGCTGAGCTTGTAAAAAAAAAAGAGAGAGAAATCTAATTGGATGACACCCCAGCTGTGTGTCAAGTAATTAAAAACCAATCTGTGGCTACCCCTTAAACCTTAATGGGAACAAGCGTGATTTGAGGAATGGGTTTGTCACTGTTCACATGTGAACGATTCAATTAGGAAAAGAGCAGCGGAATAAGCAATGGGCATATATCCTGCTTGTGATGGTTGAAGGAAGGATAGAGATTGTGTGTTCTTACAACTTCCTTAAAGTTGTCAGATGGGGAATCTCAGGAAATTATGTCTACTTTCCTTGACACGTTCATTTCTATATATCAGTCTGCTCACAACACTGTTTAAAAAAAAAAACTTTTGCTGGCAAAATAGAACAAGGAGGCAATAGACTTTATTTTAATGTTCTATTGTTGCATTTTTTATAGCTTCTTTCTTTGTGTTTCTTTAATGGTAAATTTGGTCTAGGAGAAAGACAGAGAAAGAGAGAGAAAGAAAGAGAGAGGGTGAGGGGGAGAGAGAGAAAAAAGGAGAAAGAATGAGAAAGAGAGAGAAAGAGAGAAAGAAAGAGAGAGGAAGAGGGGAGAGAGAGAGAAAGAAAGAAAGAGAGAATGAGAGAGAGAAAAAGAGAGAAAAAGAGAGAGAAAGAGAGAGAGAAAAAGGAGAAAGAATGAGAGAGAGACAGAAAGAGAGAGAAAGAGAGAAGGAGAGGGGAGAGAGAGAGAGAAAGAAAAAGAATGAGAGGGAGAGAGAGAAAGATAGAGAAAAAGAGAGAGAGAGAAAGAGAGAGAAAGAAAAAGGAGAAAGAATGAGAGAGAAAGAGAGAAAGAAAGAGAGAAAGAAAAAAAGAAAAAAGAGAGAATGAGAGAGAGAGAGAATAGAGAGAGATGCAGGCAATAGAAAACAATGCATCTGGATTTTATATAGCTGCTCAGAGTCTGGGTGGCCGTAATAAATTAAATGAAAGCAATTCATTAAGGAAAACATTAAAAAAATAGAAGAAAGGTATAAAGATAAAAAGGAAATAAAAATCATAAAATAAAACTAGAGGTAAAAGAGAGTTGGTCATAAGATGTTTCTATGGATCCCAAGCCGACTGCTGCTATCAAGGATTTATGATTTTAAAATAATCTGGGAATGCACTGGGGAGCCATCCGAGTAGCCCTTGAGTTACGGTTGTTAATTTCAAATGGTTGCTAAATGAATAGGGTGTTTTTCCCCTCCAAATTACCTGTATAGAACTGGCTTAAACATTCGTCCCATTACGTAACTCCCTTAATTTCCTTTCTATCCACGTGGCCATTCATGGAGGTGAATTGAAGTCCATTTTCCATTAAGCAAAATACTATCGATGCTTATTTTGATTTCAGGCTAAAAATTACATTTTTGAATAACTGCAACCTGGGAAAGCTTGCAATTTGTGAAAGCTCACAGGCTTATCTGGGGGTGAATAACAAACTGAGCTTTCCAATTACATGCACTACCCCTTCCAAAGCCCTGCATGGGCTACTAGATAAAGGTAAAGGTTCCCCTCGCATATATGTCTTAGTCGTACCTGACTCTAGGGGGCGATGCTCATCTCAGTTTCAAAGCTGAAGAGCCTGCGCTATCTGAAGACGTATTCGTGGCTGTCCGAAGACGTCTGTTAGGAAGTTTCTCCTCAGTTCTAAGTTGTTTCTCTCCTTGATTAGTTTCCATCCATTGTTTCTTGTCCTGCCTTCAGATGCTTTGGAGAATAGCTTGACTCCCTCTTCTTTAGGGCAGCCCCTGAGATATTGGAAGACTGCTATCCTGTCTCCCCGGTCCATCTTTTCACTGGACTTTTATCAACTCAATTCCTGCAACCGTTCTTTTGCTTGAGATATTTTTTTCATATAGTTGAGGGGATTTCTTGATATATTTGAGGTAATTTCTTCAAATAAAGGTGAAGGTTCCCCTCACACATCTGTGCAAGTCATTCCTGACTCTAGGGGGTGGTGCTCATCTCCGTTTCAAAGCCGAAGAGCCAGCGCTGTCCAAAGACGTCTCCGTGGTCATGTGGCCGGCATGACTAAACACCGAAGGCGCATGGAGCGCTGTTACCTTCCCACCAAAGGTGGTTCCTATTTTTCTACTTGCACTTTTTACATGCATTCGAACTGCTATGTTGGCAGAAGCTGGGACAAGTAACGGGAGCTCACTCCATTACGCGGCGCTAGGGATTCGAATCGCCGAACTGCCAACCTTTCCAATCGACAAGCTCAGCGTCTTAGCCACTGAGCCACCGCGTCCCCGTGGGCTACTAAGGTCCCTCTAAAAAGTGTCACAGAATCATAATTTTTTTTAACCTGACAGAAGAAAAACTCTGCAAAATATGTAATTTAATTAAGTTTAATTCATTTCATTTGAATTCAATTTACATCTAATTGCAAGGGAAAAAAAAGACACCAATTGTCCTGTGGATTTTCCGCTCCTTCTTAAAACCATTTCTTGCTGCAGAATATGAGATTATGGTCTACTTTATCGGCCGCAAGCCAGACTGGTTTGCCAAGTAAACTCTGATGTTTATTAATGTTATTATTTTGCAATCTGGAGGGTAGATAAAGGTTTAAGAATGGAAAGTCCATTTTGTTTCAACTGCTGCTGATTTTATTATTGAAAAAGCCTGACTTTCCATGTTTAATGCGAGTGGCTTCTTTTAAAAAAAATAATATTGTTATTGTAGCATTGTGAAACACACCAGCGATCCATCTTTCTTAAACATATTCCCTCTCTTGGGACCTCTTCCCATTTTTAAATATTATGGTGGATTTCAAAAGAACGGCTTGTATTTATCAATATTTACCATATTTCAGATTCAAATGGCTGCCTTCATAGAAGGTCTATTTATGGAACTGTGTGAAAAATAATATGAAACCCATTAGATAGTAACATACAAATATTTTTCAGCAGAAAACCCTGTAAAAAAAATAAAAAAATAATAATGAGATGAGTGATGTAGTTTAAACCGTTTTGCATTCTATATCCTACAATGGGCGTCTCTGCATTTGTGGAGCAGCAGAAGTAGAAGACCTCTTTAGGGGACGTGATGGCTCTGTGGCTAAGACACTGAGCTTGTCGATCAGAAAGGTCGGCAGTTGGGCGGTTCGAATCCCTAGCGCCACATAATGGAGTGAGCTCCCATTACTTGTCCCAGCTTCTGCCAACCTAGCAGTTCGAAAACATGTAAAAAATCCTACCTTCCTTCCCTCCCTCCCTTTCCCTCTTTTCTAAACCACCCATTGTCCTCAGAAAGGGGCTCAGAGCAGGGGTGAAATCCAGCAGGTTCTGAGAGGTTCTGGAGAACTGGTAGCGGAAATTGTGAGTAGTTCGGAGAACCCGCAGCAGAAATTTTGAATAGTTCAGAGAACTGGTAGCAGAAATTGTGAGTAGTTCGGAGAACCCGCAGCAGAAATTTTGAATAGTTCAGAGAACCGCTAGCAGAAATTGTGAGTAGTTCGGAGAACCGGCAAATGCCACCTCTGGCTGGCCACAGAGTGGGGAGGGAATGGAGATTTTGCAGTATCCTTCCCCTGCTATGCCCATCAAGCCACGCCCACAAAGCCACACCATGCCACCAAGCCATGTCCACAGAACCAGTGGCTCAGAGTACCTTGCTAGTTGGTGGACTTCTGAAGCTAGCCAGGATGTCTAGTTTATGGCTGATCTTATTTTCTGAACCCAAGCAGTTATTAACTGAGAAAAAAAAATAATGAACTGGACCACAGATATCCCATGGTGAGAATGCAGCTTGTACTCTTAGAATTCATGAAGGACACCGACATCTTTGAACATGGATGCTCAGCTCAGGAATTTGATTTAATTACCTAAACTAGCTTGTCATAACATTCTCCAGAAGAAAGGAAACACTTCAAATCCGTCCCAACACCCTCGCTTTCTTTCATTCCCAGACAGAGCTATTCCGGGATGAATGGAAGTCAGAAAGATTTAAACCATCTCCCTCTCAATCTATTCTCCTCCCTCACCCCGAAGGTTCTTCTTAGAGGTTATTACAATTTGTTTTATCTTGATTGTTTTATCTGAAAGGAACTCTTTCCCCTCCTTCTCTGACTAACCCGGTGGGAATCTCTCTCCCCAAATGCCACTTTTGACAAGTTGAAAACGATCCTTGCAAGAACAACTGTGGGCCTTTTTGTTTTTTCAAAGCATGCCTTCATAAAATTAAGTCAAGTCGCCGGAGCCCGGATTAAACTATTCTGGAGGCCACATCCAGCCTGCAGGCCATTTGTGGGCCACCTCTGATTAAAACAATACTTTGGAGGGTGAAATTCTCAGTTGTCTTAAACAGCACACAGTGATTGACTTATTAATTCATTCATAAATTGCTGCCTTACTTTAGGGATTTCATTCCACAGGAACAACAAGTCTGGCATATTTTCAGTTTGGAGCAGGGCCTTCAAAGTCATCTTTCCCAGTCTTGAAATGTAGCCACCGTGCCAAAATGGGTGCCATGGAAAGCTTGAAAGATACAAGAGGATAAAGAACTGAAAAAAATAATGTATTATCTCGCTATGGCTGGAGTAGAATAGCTCCAGTAAAGTCTTGATTCCATTTCCAAATCTGTTGTGGCCCAGCAGGAGCCATTGGAGCTGCCACCAGACTCCGACAGCGAGGGGCCCTATGAGTTGGCTCTGGAGGATGTGGAGGACCCTGGACAGGGTTCTGACTCTGAGCAGGGCGCAGAGAGGCTGGTTGGCCACCAGGAGGCGCCAGAGCCTTGGACCAGTGGGGAAGAGACAAGGGAGTGTGATCCTGACATCAGCAGTGAGTTGTTCCTGGATGCCCGACACCGAAGAGTTAATAGGCGTAAGGAACAGTTGCGCAGTTACAGGAGGTAATTGCACTCAGCTGCTGGTAATTAGGCTCCTCTCCAGACTATAAATGGACTGCTTGTGCACATGCCCCTTTTGCAGAAGTCAACGCATTAACGAATGTTGGAGAACAGTATTATTGAGCCTGGCAGACTGGATTGCTGCCACGGCTTATCTGTGTTGGATTGCTGCCAAGGCTTATCTGTGCCAGTTTGCTGCCAAGGACCTGTCTGTCTGTTAATAAATTCCATAAAGTATCTTTGATTCGGACTGTGTTGGTGTGGGACGAGGGGGGTCAGAACACAAATCTAACTACATTTAGCACCATCTAGGGCAAGGGGGGAAACTCAAGGACCAGGTGGAAGTGGTGGGATTCAGCCAGTTCGCACCAGTTCGGGAGAACCGGTTGTTAACTTTCTAAGCAGTTTGTTTAGAAACCAGTCATACATGAAATCAAAAGTTGTCATCGGTAGAATAGCATCTAAAAGATCATCTGGTCTTGTCAACAGGATACTTACTGTCTATCTTGCTGACAAGTAACTTGGACTCTAATAGCAAGTTAATACAGAATAACAAAGTTGGAAGGGACCTCGTAGGCAGTATTGGTATTCAGCCAGTTTGCACCTATTTGGGAGAACCAGTTGTTGGACCAAATCTCCTTTTGTTTTTTCCCCACTTCACAGGCCTAATCTTGTAAGGAAGGCAGGAAGGAAACATTCTAGTGTTGTTTCTAGCCTCATCTTTACTGCCCTGCTTAAAGAAACTGCCTCTCCGGTTAACCCTTATGACACTGTAACAATCTAAGGCGAAGTGCCCACTGACCTGAGTGGCATTGAATTGGCCTTGGCCACCCAGTCAAATGACCACTGCTCTGAACTTTGAACTGAAACAATCTCTCCCCACTCCACGTTGGAAGAATCTGCTGTTGGTATTGTACATTTATTCATGTGTTATTATGTATATAAAGAAGTAAATGAATCCTGCTGAATCACTTATCTGTGTGTGCTTTCTGGAAGTGATTTCTACTAACACTTTTTTTGACACTTTGGATCACACAAAGGAGGGAAAAGGAAGTCCCCTACTCATAAAATAAGTTAAAATAATTTAAAATAACCCAGCCACCCATCTTCTGACTAACTCTGGAGAGAGTTAGAGAAGGGTCAATGGTACTCAAGGAGAGTCGGATTTACTTCACTTGTGGCTATGTAGGAATTCTAGGCTGATCCCTCTTTTAACTCCTCCTCCAAGTTCTTCCACTCCTTTTTACACAGTTAGACATTAGAAATTAGACTTATAGACTCAAAGTCAGCCAAGAAATTAAAAGACGCTTGCTCCTGGGGAGGAAAGCGATGGCAAATCTAGACAGCATATTAAAAAGCAGAGACATCACCCTGCCAACAAAAGTACATATAATCAAGGCTATGGTTTTCCCAGTTTCAATGGATGGCTGTGAAGATTGGATCATAAGGAAGGCTGAGCGCCAAAGAATGGAGGCCTTTGAACTATGGTCCCTTGGACTGCAAGGCAATCCAACCGGTCAGTCCTAGAGGAGATCAACCCTGACTGCTCTTTAGAAGTCCAGATCCTGAAGAGGAAACTCAAATGCTTTGGCCACCTAAGGAGAAGGAAGGACTCCCTGGAGAAGAGCCTCATGCTGGGAACGACGGCGGGCAAAAGAAGAAGGGGACAACAGAGAGTGAGGGGGCTAGATGGAGTCACCGAAGCAGTCGGTGTGAGCTTAAATGGAATCCAGAGGATGGTAGAGAACAGGAAGGCCTGGGGGAACATTGTCCATGGGTGGGACATGACTTCGCAACTAACAACAACAATAAGTTAATATATAATAACAAGAGATAACAAGCCACATTAAAATGTAGATGCAAGAAAGGAAAGGAAGATTTTTTTTCTTCCAAATCAATGCATTTTTTGAGCAGCCAAGAGAGCAAGGAGCTGCAGCAAATTATTATCCCAGGAGAAAAGGAAGAATGACCTGGCGCTTCTAAGAGAGAAAAGTCCTCTGTAAACTAGCAGTTCCTTGTGGTCCTCAGATACCACAACCCGAGGCATATCTTGGGTCTAGTTGGGAGAAGATCAGGGGTGGGCTGCTATTGGTTCGCAGTCGGCGTGAGCTTAAATGGACTTGAAAGTATGGTAGAGTAGAGGAAGGCCTGGAGGAATGTTGTCCATGGGGTCACGATGGATCAGACATAACTTCACAACTAACAAAAGTCAGGAGATTTAGAGATTTTTTTAAAAACTTTTTTCGGTTGTTCAGAGCAGTCTTTTTTAACCTGCTGTCCTTCAGCTATGCTGGAATTCAACTCACAGACTTTCTACCTATCGGCCCTGGGACGGCGGAATTTTTAGATTTGGCTATAAGCTTTGGCTCCTTCTTCTTCCCTACCCTTTCTTCCCCTTCCCTGGATGGTTTTGATGGATCGTCAAAAAAAAATAATAATAATCTGGTGAATGTCCTTCCTTCTTTGTTGCATTGGATTTTTGTGATTAGCCTCAATTTGTGCAACAGATTAACTCATCTTGTACATTTGGGGGGAAAAGTTTCTTTTGATTTTTCCCTAAGAATGCCTTAATGAATACCACCGGTGATGTGATTTTTGGGGCCATCTGCAGAAACGTGTGGCTTGACAGATGCTAAAAGAAACCAGCTGGGGTCTCCTGCCTCCTGATCCAAGGCATTCTCTGATGTTCACTTACCTCCACCCCGTCCCAGTTTTCCAACCCCCTTATCCCTTGCCGCCTTCTGCCTCTCTCCTAATATGACACCTCTGGCTGTTAAAACAAGCTCTCCTCGGGTTTGACCTCAGGCCCAGTTCCCTTCGACATGCGTTGGTGTCTGTCTTATTTAATTTTTGTTTGTTTTCTTTTGCAAAGGACTGTACGGGATGATCTGTCCTTGCTAAGGGTGGTTTTAACTGAATAACAGAATGACAAAGTTGGAAGGGGCCTTGGAGGTCTTCTAGCCCAACAAGCAGAAGGTTCTATACCATCACCTTCTCCTCTCTGCAAACCCCACTCCCTTCTGATGATGTCCCCTAGTTGGGTAATAAAACATCTGTAGCAAAACCATCAAGGTCAGAGAGCATCAAGAACCCCACAGTCGTCCTCCTCCCCACTCTCCCTGCAATCCCACTCCCTTCTAGCACTGATGATGTCCCCTAGTTGGGTAACAAAACATCTGTAGGAAAACCATCAAGGTTGGAGAGCATCAAGAACCCCACAGTCCTCATCTTTGTCCTCCTCCTCCCCCCCTCCTCCCTGCAACCCCACTCCCTTCTAGCACTGATGATGTCCCCTAGTTGGGTAACAAAACATCTGTAGGAAAACCATCAAGGTCAGAGAGCATCAAGAACCCCACAGTCCTCCTCCTCCCCACTCCTCCCTGCAATCCCACTCCCTTCTAGCACTGATGATGTCCCCTAGTTGGGTAACAAAACATCTGTAGGAAAACCATCAAGGTCGGAGAGCATCAAGAACCCCACAGTCCTCGTCCTTGTCCTTGTCATCGTCGTCGTCCTCCTCCTCCTCCTCCTCCTCCCTGCAAACCCCACTCCCTTCTAGCACTGATGATGTCCCCTAGTTGAATAACAAAACATCTGTAGGAAAACCATCAAGGTCAGAGAGCAACAAGAATCCCACAGTCCTTGTCCTCCTCCTCCTCCTCCTCCTCCTCTTCCTCCTCCTCCTCCTCCTCCCCCCTGCAAACCCCACTCCCTTCTAGCACTGATGATGTCCCCTAGTTGGGTAACAAAACATCTGTAGGAAAACCATCAAGGTCAGAGAGCATCAAGAACCCCACAGTTCTCTTCCTCCTCCCTCCTCCTTCCTTCTGCTCCAACTGCTCCTACTACTACTCCCCCTCCTCCCTCCCTCCTCCCTCTTCTCCCCTCCTGTCCCCAGAAGTCCATACATCTTAAAGCCGGCAAGGTTTGAGAAACACCCCTCGCTCTGGAGGTTTCACACACCCTCCCCATCTCCAGTGTTGTTGGAACCAGCCCCTCTCCCACTGACTTATTAAGCCCAGTGTGGCACGGAGGGCACGGAACCAAAAATAATATTTAGCGACTGGCGAGGAGGAAGGCAGAAAAACCCATGATATAAAGTTTCTTGGAACTGAATAAAAATAATAATAAAGAAAAAGAGCAGAAGGCAATGCCTGACCAATCTCCAGGAAGGAATCAAGTTAGAACCATTTGTTTAAAAGCAATTTGTTTACCAGGAACATAATCAAAAGAATGAAAACGTCCCTCCTCCTCAGGGGCAAACACAGATTAGATTAATACCCAGAGTGGGTACTTGGCAAAGGCTTACAGCTGCCTCTCCGTTCCTTGTCCCATCTCTCCACTCGACTGGCTTCTTGGCAAGCTGAGCCAGGCTGAGAAAGAAAAACATCCTTGATTGCTCATTCATCATTCTCCATTTTTTTGTCCCTTCGGGGGTGGGGTGAGAACCCAACAACCATCAGTGCTATATTCTGTAATTAACCTAATTATGTCAAAGATTCCAGCAGGCCCACTTGACTGTTTTCAACCTCACCGAGGCCACACGCCTAAGAGACGGAAAAACCCAGAAAGGAGGGCACAAAATGGCGTTCCGCCCTGGCTAATCGTTAGGTTCCGATCTCTTTAACCAGGATGAGGGTGGAGTGGGGAAAGGTGGAGAAGGCACCAGACATTCCTCTGGTCAGTTCACACACCACCACCGCGACGCAGGCGAGCAAAAAAATGCTTCGCAGGAAGGAGACACGCTCATTTCCCCCTAGATCAGGTTTGCTATAACCCTCTCAGAAGTGCAATTATTAAGACCCTGAATTGGTTTCCTTCTCATTCATGCGGAGACAAGAATGGATGGTCGGTTTCCTACACTCTCTTGCTGGCTTGAAGAAACGGCAGGGTTTAGATGACATTCCATGTCTGGTCCACCTCGGGTCGATTTCCCACACGCCGCTGGCACAGAAGCTCATTTACGTCATGAAAAAGGTATGGGTTTAGGGAGAGAAAACAGAAAGAGCCCTCCCATTAGGAGAGATGGAACGAAGGACAGAATCAAAGGGTTGGAAGGGACCTTAGAGGTCTTCTAGTCCAAGCTTCTGCTCAAGCAGGAAACCCTACACCATTTCAAACAAGCAGCCATCCACTCTCTTCAAAAAAAGCCTCCAGTGATAAGAGTAACAGGGGTGAGTTCCTGCCAGTTCTAACCTCTTCTATAGAAGAGGTTCCACAAATCTACAGTGCCGTTTAGAACCGGTTCCAGCTCCCTCCCCTCCGCCCGTCCGTACATCATCAAGATGAAGAGCGAGAGGAGGAATTCTGGGAGTTGAAGTCCACAAGTCTTAAAGCTGTCAAGTTTGAACACCCCTGGGATTTTTTTCCTAAAGGGTTAGGGGTGCAAGGGACTTGTAACTTGACAGCTTTAAGACTTGCGTGATTCAAATACCAGAATTTCTGAGCCAACATTTTGGTTGCTAAGCAAGAGCATTGGTTAAGTGAGTTTCACCACATTTTACAAGTTGACCACGCCCACCCAGTCACATGGCTGGCAAGCCACTCCCACCCTGTCACATGGCTGGCAAGCCACTCCCACCCAGTCACATGGCTGGCAAGCCACTCCCACAAAGCAGGCCACACCTATAGAAGAGGTTCTAAAAAAAATTGAAACCCACCACTGAAGAGTACCCACAAGTTCTGAAGCTGTTCCACTGGTCAATTGTTTTAACTGTTGGGGAATTTCTCCTTAGTTCTAGATTGGTGACATCTTTGCTTACGGATCCAATTTGTAAGGGGTGCAACAAGATTCCTTCTCAGAGGGGCACCAGCATTGCACAGCTGGCCAGAGAAGCTGTCACCTCCACGTCTGTGGCACACAGAGAGATTCCCTTCCTTGTGGTAAGCAGAATCCAGCCTGAGATTTGCCTGCGAAAGGGGATACTTTTGGGGTCCAGCTTGTGCGTTATGCCTGCCGGTGTTGCACTCTGGGTGTGTACCAGGGGTGGGTTTCTCGCCCCGTTCCAACCGGTTCGGTTGGAACGAGGCCGGCGGCGTCCTCACTAGCGTCTGTGCGATGCTCCAGCTGCTCCTGGAGGATCGCGCAGGCGCTGTATGCGTCCTGCGCATGCGTGGAAGCGCAGAATTCATCAAAACTGGGTAAGGAGTGGGTGCGGGCGCGCGGGCGCAGGGGGGGGGCCTTCGCCGTTCCCGGAAGTTACTTACTTCCGGGTTCGGCGACCAACCGGATCGCAGGGACCGCCGCGAACCGGTTGAAACCCACCCTTGGTGTGTACAGAGCACTCCTGGCTGCGAAGACAGGAGACGTACAGCCAGCTTCCTGTTGTGGGCCGCCAATGGAGGTGGCAGCAGATTCGGACAGTGAGGAGGTTGGGGAAGAACATGGGCCTGTCCTGGAGTCTGGGGAAGGCTCTGATGAGGGCTCTGTGTCGGAGGCAGAGAGGGGGCCAAGGCCGTCTGACAGTTATCAGCTGCCTTCAGAGTCAAGACATCAGTGAGGCAGATGAACAGCTGGAGAGTTGCCAGACAAAGGGAACAGCTAAAGAACAGGGATCGGTTTGGGAGTAAGACCACAGGTGGACGATGAGGAAATAAAAGAGGATCGAAAGGGGAGTGGAGTTTTCAGGAGACAATTAGTTCACTCAATTGGTTCGTGACTCTCCGAGACTCCTTGCCAAGTTTTGCAGAGATCGGCCTGGCAGCTCTCCAAGCCAGATAAGGTCTGTGATTGTAAAGCCTCCCTCGGAAGACTTTGCTGGTGGTGAATGAGCAGAATTCACAGTTGTCGGGACCAGGAATTTGCTTCATGCTCTCGGGAAGCCTCGGTCAGAACACTTTCTTGAAACAGAGTCTTCCTGGGTGAACTCGCCCCATCGTTCTTCTTGCGCCCTGCATTGAAGAAAAATGGTATCTGCCTGCACCCCAGTATGACCCTCACTAAGATTTAATAAAGCGGCAATGTGCCTTTGACTATCCGGCGCCTTGATTGAGGATTAATAGCAATATATTTGGTGCCTATCTGGATCTCAAAGGCATCCGTTTCAGAGCTTCAAAACTCCACCAAGCTGTGTTTCTAATTGGCCTCTGAGAACAGGCTGTGGCTTTATTAAATCCTAATTAAATACACATTTGAGTCCGTGCAATTCAAAGCGGTTACCATAAGCTACTTGTCATTAATATGCAGGCTAATGTGTTTTTCAGCTTGGCTGCTCCATTAATTATGGGGAGTTTATGTCTCTTGCTTGCCTTTTGTTGCCTTTGCAGTTTGAGAGAGGAATCGATGTTTTTGGATGTAGCTCAGGTTGCTGCTTTGGGAGGGAAACCAATGCTTGAAGTATTGGGATTTGGTGAGGTAAAAGGCCTAAACCAAGAGTTTAGCATCTCACACTCTTTTATCTAACCCAGGGGTCGGCAAACTTAAACACTCCAAGAGCCATTTGGACCCATTTCCCACAGAAAAGAAAACACCAGGAGCCACAAAGGTCTTAACCGGAAACTCCCTGTTCAATTCTGGAGCTGATTGGAAGTTCAGTTCCCCCTAGCGCAGCATACTTTTTTGTCTACATGTCATAACCGAAAGCCCTATCAATTGTGGAGACAACTGGAAAACCCTCCCCTTGCCATAGAGTCTTCTCCTGGTGCACTGTGCTTCTCTTCCCCCCCCCCACCGGAAGCGCCTCTCAAAATTGTGGCACCCACCGGAAGCTCCTCTCAAAATTGTGGCGCCGACCGGTGATGGAGCCGTAGCAGAGGGAGGAAAAAGCCACATGCGGCTCCGGAGCCGCAGTTTGCCGACCCCTGATCTAACCTATCTCTGTCTGTCTGTCTATGTCTGATCTTCTCTCCCGTGTCTGAACCCTTCTTAGTTTCCAATGGTTCAGAGAACCTCAAGGGAAGAGGTCAGAAAGGTTATCCTCTTGAGGGCTCTTTCTGATTGGGAGGGAGCTATTGCTGGTCAAGGGCATTGGAAAAAACATGTCCCTGAAAAGAGTCAGTTGCCACCACCAGCACTGGAATCAGCTCAATGGTCATCAAGAAGAGTTCAGAAGGACATCTCAAACTCCCTGGAAAAATCATGTAGGGAAAAAAAGCATTGATTGGGGAAGGAAACCTTTGAGGAGTCCTAAGGCATTTGGCAACGCAGCCTTAGCAGAAGATTGTGCAGCTGCTTTGCATCTCTGCCAAAGGGATCTCCAAGTCAACCGAGTCAAAAATGGTCTCCAAGTCACAATCCTCTGCTTGCTTGGAGTCAGTTCAGGAAAAGGACGCCATGCCAACAGGGCCCCCTGGCCAAGCTTGTGACTTAGCCCATGGGAGCAGAATGACATTTTAACTGGGACTTTCTCTCCCCACGTTGACCGGGGCTTCGAAAACTAAAGCTGCGTTTTCTGAAATATCTTTGAGACAGGAGTGAGTGAGAGAGGATGTGAAACTAATCCTGCTTTGGGAGGGGGAAGCAAAGGGTCGGAGGAGGCGGCAAGTAGCCATTTGTGGAGGTTTCGAATTGCGGGAAGGTTATCACAGCCACCAACCTTGCTTAATCCTTCTCCTGTCAGCAAGGCTGCGTTTAATTTTTCCAGGCACTTGCTCACAGTTGTGGATATTGGGATTGTTTCCAGGAGATTCCATCCTCACTGGGACTTCATGTCAGTGGTGGGATTCAAATTATTTATACTACCGGTTCTGTGGGCATGGCTTGGTGGGCGTGGCAGGGGAAGGTTGCTGCAAAATCCCCATTCCCTCCCCACTCCAGGGGAAGGATACTGCAAAATCCCCATTCCCTCCCCACTCCAGGGGAAGGATACTGCAAAATCTCCATTCCCTCCCCACTCCAGGGGAAGGATACTGCAAAATCTCCATTCCCTCCCCACTCCAGGGGAAGAAAACTGTAAAATCTCCATTCCCTCCCCACTCCAGGGGAAGGATACTGCAAAATCCCCATTCACTCTCCACTCCAGGGGAAGGATACTGCAAAATCTCCATTCCCTCTCCACTCCAGGGGAAGGATACTGCAAAATCCCCATTCCCTCCCCACTCCAGGGGAAGAATACTGCAAAATCTCCATTCCCTCCCCACTCCAGGGGAAGGATACTGCAAAATCTCCATTCCCCTCCCCACTCCAAGGGAAGGTTACTGCAAAATCCCCATTCCCTCCCCACTCCAGGGGAAGGATACTGCAAAATCCCCATTCCCTCTCCACTCCAGGGGAAGGATACTGCAAAATCTCCATTCCCTCCCCACTCCAGGGGAAGGATACTGCAAAATCTCCATTCCCTCCCCACTCCAGGGGAAGGATACTGCAAAATCCCCATTCCCTCCCCACTCCAGGGGAAGGATACTGCAAAATCCCCATTCCCTCTCCACTCCAGGGGAAGGATACTGCAAAATCTCCATTCCCTCCCCACTCCAGGGGAAGGATACTGCAAAATCCCCATTCCCTCCCCACTCCAGGGGAAGGATACTGCAAAATCTCCATTCCCTCCCCACTCCAGGGGAAGGATACTGCAAAATCTCCATTCCCTCTCCACTCCAGGGGAAGAAAACTGTAAAATCTCCATTCCCTCCCCACTCCAGGGGAAGGATACTGCAAAATCCCCATTCCCTCTCCACTCCAGGGGAAGGATACTGCAAAATCTCCATTCCCTGTCCACTCCAGGGGAAGGATACTGCAAAATCCCCATTCCCTCCCCACTCCAGGGGAAGGATACTGCAAAATCTCCATTCCCTTCCCACTCCAGGGGAAGGATACTGCAAAATCTCCATTCCCTCCCCACTCCAGGGGAAGAAAACTGTAAAATCTCCATTCCCTCCCCACTCCAGGGGAAGGATACTGCAAAATCCCCATTCCCTCTCCACTCCAGGGGAAGGATACTGCAAAATCCCCATTCCCTCTCCACTCCAGGGGAAGGATACTGCAAAATCTCCATTCCCTCCCCACTCCAGGGGAAGGATACTGCAAAATCTCCATTCCCTCTCCACTCCAGGGGAAGGATACTGCAAAATCTCCATTCCCTCCCTACTCCAGGGGAAGGATACTGCAAAATCTTCATTCCCTCCCCACTCCAGGGGAAGAAAACTGCAAAATCCCCATTCCCTCCCCACTCCAGGGGAAGGATACTGCAAAATCCCCATTCCCTCTCCACTCCAGGGGAAGGATACTGCAAAATCCCCATTCCCTCTCCACTCCAGGGGAAGGATACTGCAAAATCTCCATTCCCTCCCCACTCCAGGGGAAGGATACTGCAAAATCTCCATTCCCTCTCCACTCCAGGGGAAGGATACTGCAAAATCTCCATTCCCTCCCTACTCCAGGGGAAGGATACTGCAAAATCTTCATTCCCTCCCCACTCCAGGGGAAGAAAACTGTAAAATCTCCATTCCCTCCCCACTGGGTGGGCTTGGCCAACTCAACATAACTCATCACACCCAGCCCCGCCTCCTGGCCACTTGCCCCAAAGGCCTCAACAAGGTACAATTTCCCTCTCTATTTATGTACTGTTACTGAACTTCCAAAACGGCCCAAAAATGCCCTGAAAAATGCCCACAAACCACCCCCCAAAACATCCCCAAAATGGGTGGGGGCAGGGCCAGCCAGTGGTGGGATTTGCTGGTTCGCCGAACTGGGCAGAATTCTAACAACTGGTTTGCCCGAACCAGTCCGAACCTCCTGAATCCCACCTGTGTAACTAGGCTTCCCCTAATTTTGCTCCTTTCAACCCCAGTTCTATTGTACAATACTCTAATGCTAGACTTCACAATCAAATGACTTTTATTTTTTTTAATGAGAATTTTGAAAAACAAACTTTTACAAATATTTACTTCCCTCCCCCCACCCTCTCCCCCCACCCCCACCCCCAACCTTCCCCCGCGACTTCCCAGAACCAATACAGGGTATAAATCTTTAACAAAAACAATCTAAAATACACTTAAAAAGAAAAAAAAGATAGTTAATAACATCTTTCAATTGAGCTTTAGCTCCTCCTTGCTAGACTAGCTCTAGACAATTTATATCATTCCTGGTCTTTAATCATAAGCTATCTGGAATTTCTTAGTCCCATATTTATTTTGAATGTAATCAGTCCATCTTTTCCACTCCAGTTTATATCTCTCGTTTGAATGGTCCTTAAGATATGCAGATATTTTGGCCATCTCGGCTAGGTTTGTTACTTCCAATGTCCATTCTTGAATAGTAGGCAAATCTTCCTTCTTCCAGTATTGCGCCACCAACAATCTAGCTGCAGTTATTAAATGCAAAATCCAAATGACTTTTGTCTACTGCCCTGGAAAAACGATTTTGGGTTAAAGAGTGGGGTAGACATAGTATATACATTTAGTATATGATTTCGGAGGATTAAATTAGGTGTCAGTCTTCGAAATGTGGTGCAGAACCAGTCCCCCTGCCTTGCATATTTCCACTGCATTTGGGAGATGTGTCCAATCATTTTTTTTTTCAAAAGGAAGGATAAACACTGGCATCCAAAATGTAAATAGAGGAACCAGATGAAGCTGAAGTTGAAAGGAATCCGACTCCGCAGAGTTTTAATGGGCTGCCTGGATAAATAACAAATGATAAACTGTGGGCAACTTCTCATTTCCATGCAATCCCCTTTTTTGGTAGCATGGATTCCTATTGTTCATAATTCAATGGTGGGTTTCAAAAAATTTTCTAACCTACTCTGTGGGTGTGGCCTCTTTTGTGGGAGTGGCTTGCCGGCCATGTGACCTGGTGGGAGTGGCTTGCTGGCCATGTGTTCTCTCTCTCTCTCTCTCTCTCTCTCTCTCTCTCTCTCTCTCTCTCTCTCCTTCCTTCCTTCCTTTTGTCTCTCTGTCCCTTTTTCTTTTTTTTCTTTCATCTCCCTCTCACTTTTTCTGTCTTTCTTTCTTTCTTTCTTTCTTTCTTTCTGTCTTTCTTTCTTTCTTTCTTCCTTCCTTCCTTCCTTCCTTCCTTCCTTCCTTCCTTTCTTTCTCTTTCTCTCTCTATGTGAGTCTGTGTGTTTGTGTGTGTCAGTGGTGGGTTTCAAAATTTTTTGGAACCTCTTCTGTAGGTGTGGCCTGCTTTCCTGGTCCACTGGTGGAACCTCTTCTAACCGGTTCGGTAGATTTGACGAACCGGTTCTACTGAACTGGTGCGGACTGGTAGGAACCCACCTCTGTCATAATTTCTCTTCCACAACCAACAAGCTGAACCAACAAGCAGAGAAGAGCAACCAAGATGATTAGGGGACTGTAGGCTAAACAGTACGATGAACATTTGTGGGAATTAGGGGTGTTATAGGTGTTAGACTTATCTACCGCTTCACAGTGCTTTACAGCTCTCTCTAAGCAGTTTACAGAGTCAGCCTCTTGCCCCCAACAATCTGGGTCCTCATTTTACCCACCTCGGAAGGACGGAAGGCTGAGTCAACCTTGAGCCTGGTGAGATTTGAACTGCCAAATTGCAGGCAACCGGCAGTCAGCAGAAGTAGCCTGCGGTATTGCACTCTAACCACTGTGCCACCACAGCTTTGGCTAATGACCAAATGAATCCATATTGCATTTCAAGGTGGCAAAATCCAAGATTCTCCCAAAATCAATCTATTTCCATTCTGTTTCATGAAAAAGTTATTCCTGGGAGTTATTTCAAGAGTTTAGATTCCCCCTGCCTACTAACCAATTGTTTGGGCCATTGACCTCATTGGACAGTAGAAGAGTCACCACTGACTTCTTCTCCTCCTCTCGTTGGTGCAGTGATTAGAAGAGCTTAAAAGAGCCGAACATTGAGTTTTTTACTTATTATGGGTTGTTTCTCCTAAGGAGGTCCATCTAGTGGGACTAAGAAGAAGGGCTTTCTCCGTGGTAGCTCCCTCCCTATGTGTTGTGGCCCGCCAGCTGCCAGACAGTGAGGAGGTTGGGGAGGAACATGGGCCAGTCCTGGAGTCTGGGGAAGGCTCTGATGAGGGCTCTGTGTCGGAGGCAGAGAGGGGGCCAGGGCCGTATGCCATTTATCAGCTGCCTTCAGAGTCAGACATCTGTGAGGCAGATGAATAGCTGGAGCCTGTTTCCAGTGTGCGCATGCGCAGAATTGCCAGACGAAGGGAACAGCTAAAGAACAGGGGTCGACTTGGGAGTAAGGTGGACGATAAGGAAATAAAAGAGGAGCGAAAGGGGAGTGGAGTTTGCAGGAGACCATTCGTTCGCTTAATTCGTTTGTGACTCTCTGAGCCTCCTTGCCAAGTTCTCCAGATATCAGCCTGGCAGCTCTCCAAGCCAGATGAGGTCTGTGATTGTAAATCCTCCCTTGAAAGACTGTGCTGGATGTGAATGAGCAGAATTCACAGTCAGTTAATGAAAGGGTTTTTTGTCGGGACAAGGAGTTGCTTCAGGCTCTCGGGAAGCCTCGGTCAGAATACTATGGAACATCATCCTTGTGGAGATAAGATTGTTCTCCACTTTGACACTCTTTCACAAGGCCCTGAAGACTTGGTTTTGCCAATGGGCCTGGGGACCCCAGAGTGGGATGGAGCCCATCAAGTGGCTCATTGGATTGTTCTCACCAGGAAGGTAGGAAATTACTGCTTTTAAAAAAATTGTTCTTGTATTGGACTTTTATCCTTGTAAGCCAACAGGAATCACTGAGAATGAATAGGGTGACCCTATAAAATGCTCTTAAATAAATAGATCACATTAGAAAAGGATTTCTCCACTAGAACACCTCACAAAAACTAGGCATTAGAGTTGAGAAGGCTCATTGACTGTTGCCCTAGCAACGAAAACCAATTGGAAAACACCAGCCCAAGTCTTCCCTGTGTAAACTGTTATGGAGAAGGGCCAGAGGTTAAATACAGCAGATGTGTGGCATTCATTAATCGGATTTCACTTCTGCCTGGAGTGTCCTGCCAAAAAAAAGGGGCTGTGCTTTTTAATGCCTGGGATGCTCCTGGTTAGCATGGTGCAGAGGTGTTGCTGTTTGATCTCCCTTTGATTAGCAAGCCAAGTTCAACACATGTATCTTTTACCAGGATGGCATAGGGTAGGGGTGTCGAACTCAAAGCCCATGGACCGGATCTGGCCTGCGGGGCGCTTAGATCTGGCCGACGGGGCCCGCAGTACTTCTGCCGGCAAAAATGGAGCTTGGGACGGCCACCTACAGCCCGCCTGAGCTCCGTTGTAGGCTGTACAGCCTCCTGCAGCCCTCTGCCAGTGAAAATGGATCTCCCTCCTGGGCTCCGTTTTCACCGGCAGAGGGCTGCAGGAGTCCGACACAGCCAAAAATGAAGCTCGGGAGGGCCGTACATGGGATGCAGAATGTCGAGTTGGTCATGCCCACTCCAGCCACGCCCACCCCAGGTCCTAAAATCAGGTGTGATTCACTTTACAACCACCTTGCTTAGCAATGGAAATTCCGATCCCAGGATTTCATAGGTTGTGGACCTCCTGTTCATATTTTCTGCTCATAGCATCAGGCTGCTCTTCCGTGTGGTGGCAGAGGCGAAGAAAATCAGAACTCCATAACTGAACAGGGACCTCTCCTCAGGGGTGGGATTGAGAAATTTTTTAACAACTAGTTCCCTGCCTGGTTGCGTGGTGGGTGTTTCACCCTCCTTAATAGCAATAGCAGTTAGACTTATATACCGCTTCATAGGGCTTTCAGCCCTCTCTAAGCGGTTTACAGAGTCAGCATATTGCCCCCAACAACAATCCGGGTCCTCATTTTACCCACCTCGGAAGGATGGAAGGCTGAGTCAACCCTGAGCCGGTGAGATTTGAACAGCCGAACTGCTGAACTGCAGTCAGCTGAAGTAGCCTGCAGTGCTGCATTTAACCACTGTGCCACCTCAGCTCTAAGCTCTGAAAGCTTTCCTTGAGCTTCTGCGAGGGTGAAAATGGCCTCCCTCAGGCTCCGAAGGCCCTCTGGCGACCAGAAACAGAGACGTTTCTGGACTTCTAGTACTTCTGGTAGGCCTGTTTTTTGCCCTACCCAAGCCTTGGAGGCTTTTCTTGAGCCGCCAGGAGGGCAAAAATGTCCTTCCCCCGGCTCCGGAGGTCCTCCAGACACCAGAAATGGGTACTTCCAGTAGGCCCATTTTTCACCCGCTTTGAAGCCTCTGCGTGGGCCCTGCACTTACCTGGCATTCAAAACGGGCCACGTGGAGACTCCTGGGAGGAGTGTGGTGGGCGGGGCGGGGCCAGCCAGTCCTTTCAATTACTGGTTCGGTGAACCAGATTAAAATTAACATCCAGTTCTCCCAAACCAGTCCGAATTGGCTGAATCTCACCCCTGCCTCTCCTGCAAGCAGAGTCAGATCAAGGCAGTGGAAATCTGTGTTGAATTACGTCCTTCTTCACATTTTCACAGGCATCCTATCCCTTCCCCTCGTTCCCTTCACTCATTCATTCAACCAGTTGGGAAAAAATTAGTAAAACCCAGACCATTAAACTGGCATCTTTCTGCTCATGGGAAAGCAAGGAATGTTTCTGGGCGAAACCCACGTGGGTTGAAAATGAATGTAGACTGACGTGTCCATGCCTTGGGCCTCAAATTAAAACCCTCCATGTGTTAGCGACACTCCTAATGAGCTGAAAGCTAATTACTCTAAACAATGGAAAGAATAACAATAGCATTTTGTAGCCACAGGATTGGAAAAGGAAGGACTGAGCCATTTCATCTTCGTTTGACAAATCAAAGCTTGGTTGAGCCTTGATGAGGCTGAACCAATCATCGCCAGCTTTCTCCAAAAGTAACCCTGGAGGAATCTACTTGCTCATGGGTAGCATACTGTAGTTTCTAGCACGCAAAATACAATACAATACAATAGCAGAGTTGGAAGGGACCTTGGAGGTCTTCTAGTCCAACCCCCTGCCTAGGCAGGAAACCCTATACCATTTCAGATAAATGGCTATCCAACATCTTCTTAAAGACTTCCAGTGTTGGGGCAGTCACAACTTCTGGAGGCAACTTCTGTTCCACTGATTAATTGTTCTGTCAGGAAATTTCTCTTTAGTTCAAAGTTGCTTCTCTCCTTGATTAGTTTCCATCCATTGCTTCTTGTTCTATCCTCAGGTGCTTTGGAGAATAGCTTGACTCCCTCTTCTTTGTGGCAGCCCCCGAGATGCTGGAACACTGCTATCATGTCTCCCCTAGTCCTTCTTTTCATCAAACTAGACATACGCAATTCCTGCAACCGTTCTTTATATGTTTTAGCCTCCCGTCCAGGGGTGAAATTCAACAGGTTCTGATAGGTTCTGGAGAAC
>NC_045554.1:10381342-10406342 GCF_009769535.1 Thamnophis elegans
AAATAGATGATAGATAGATAGATAGATAGATAGATAGATGATAGATAGATAGATAGATAGATGATAGATAGATAGATAGATAGATGATAGATAGATAAATAGATGATAGATAGATAGATAGATAGATAGATAGATAGATAGATGATAGATAGATGATAGATAGATAGATAGATAGATAGATAGATAGATAGATAGATAGATAGATAGATGATAGGTAGATAAATAGATAGATATAGATAGATAGATAGATACATAGTTATATATATATATATATATATATATATATATATATATATATATATATATAGATAGATAGATAGATAGATAGATGATAGATAGATAGATAGATATAGATAGATAGATAGATAGATATAGATAGATAGATAGTTAGATAGATAGATAGATAGATGATAGATAGATATACATAAATAGATAGATAGATAAATAGATATATAGATAGATAGATAAATAGATATAGATAAATAGATAGATAGATAGATAGATAGATAGATAGATAGATAGATAGATAGATAGATAGATATAGATAGATAGATAAATAGATAGATAGATATAGATAGATAGATAGATAGATAGATAGATAGATGATAGATAGATAGATATAGATAAATAGATATAGATAAATAGATAGATAGATAGATAGATATAGATAGATAAATAAATAGATAGATAGATAAATAGATAGAGATAGATAGATAGATAGATGATAGATAGATAGATAGATAGATAGATAGATAGATAGATAGACAGACAGACAGACAGACAGACAGACAGACAGACAGATACATGGGCAGATAAATAGGCAGATAGGCAGATAGCTAGGCAGATGATAGACAGGCAGACAGACACGAGAGAGAGAGAGAGAGAGAGAGAGAGAGAGAGAGAGAGGGAGGGAGAGAGAGAGAGAATATCAGCCAAAAAGCTCTTGAAAAACCTTCAAGAGAAGGGTGTGATCCTTCCATCTGGAAACCTTGACTGTCAAAATCAAATGAAGGAGGGATGATGATGGGGGGAAAAACAAGAGAAGTTTGGGGAAAGCAGCCAATGTTTTCAAGAAAGGAAACTTAAAAAAAAAAGCTTCCTCTCCTTTTCCGTCTAACAGCAAAGCCAAAACCACCCAATTTTGACCTCTGCGAAGGGCCGTTCCACCTGAAGACAAAGTCATCTTCAGTAGCCTTTCCAGATCTCCTCGCTTCCCATTTTGGAATTCTGTTCCAGACAAAACAGGGATCTCAGCTTTCAACCACATTTGTAATCTCAGTAGCAGATGGACATCAAAGGAAAGAACCTACCAAAAATAAACATATGCTGGCATTTCCAGTTATGCTCATAAATGATGCAATGAAGTAGACTGTATTCTAACCACTGGGAAGGAAGGAAAGAAGGAAGGAAGGAAAGAAGGAAGGAAGGAAAGAAGGAGAGAAAGAGAGAAGGAAAGAAAGAAAGAAGGAAAGAAGGAAAGAAGGAAAGAAGGAAAGAAGGAAAGAAGGAAAGAAGGAAAGAAGGAAAGAAGGAAAGAAGGAAAGAAGGAAAGAAGGAAAGAAGGAAAGAAGGAAAGAAGGAAATGGCAATAGCAATAGATTATACAGTATGCCGCTTTATTTTTCTTTACAGCCCTCTCTAAGCACTTTATAAAGTCAGCATCTTGCCCCCTCACAATCTGGATCCTCATTTTACTGACCTTGGTAGGATGGAAGTCTTAGTCAACCTTGAGCTGGTCATGATCGAACTGGTGGCAGTTGGCAAAATTACCCTGCAATACTGCATTCTCACCGTGACCCATCAAAACCGCGCTTGACTAAGCCGCGCCTGATTAAACCGCATCGCTGACGTCATCAACAGGGCGACAACAGCCAGCGCGGAGAAAGAAGGGCGCTTTAAATAGCGCTTTGAAAGCAAGCCAATTCAACTTAAGGTAAGGGTTAGGTTTAGGGTTAGGGTTAGGGTTAGGGTTAGGTTAAGGGTTAGGGTTAGCGTTAGGTTAAGGGTTAGGGTTAGGTTTAGGGTTAGGTTAAGAGTTAGGACTAGGTTTAGGGTTAGGTTAAGGGTTAGGTTTAGGGTTAGGTTTAGGATTAGGTTTAGGGAGGTTAGGTTTAGGTTTAGGGGTTAATTTTAGGTTTAGGGTTTACAGTGTGCTTCTGTCTCCGTGCTATTGTCGCCCTGTTGATGACGTCAGCTATGCGGTTTAGTCGGGCGCGGTTTAGTCGAGCGCGGTTTTGTGGTGGAACCCATTCTCATCACTGCGCCACAAGGGCTCTTTCCCCCAGTCTTTTAAAGAAAGATTCCTAGGGTGAAAAAAAACCCTACATAACATCTGTGAGGGAGCTAGAAAATTAATAGAGCTAATCAGCTCATTTTCCCCCCCTACTGTTCCTCCTTGCCACGAGTAATGCATTTATCCTACAACTAAGTTTGATAAATGGAAGGGTAAAATTACCTCCTTTGGGACACTTATTAGAGATAATTTGGACTATAAGCTTTCAAAGTTAATGTTCTTAACTAAAAGAGGGTGGTGGTGGAAATTGTCAGAAACAAAAGAATTGGTGGGCTGGATGCTATTGGAGCGTTTAACTTTCAGCATTTGAGGAAGGTTGGTTATTCTTTTTTTAAACAATATGAGACATTAAGAAACCAAATTGCAATAATCTGCCATTAAGAAGGTTCAAACCCCGAGTTTAATGCTTATGGCTCCCTTTGTCTTTTATATTTTAAGCCTCCCCGAAGACGGGTGCGGAAGAATAATGATGGAAAATGAAAAAATTCAACAAAAGTTTCACAACGACTACATTCACATAGACATTGAACCAGATTTTGCCTTTGGAGAATGCATGGGTAGGTGGTTAGTTTGAACTTCAATGACATGTCTCGGGTTTTAGCATGTGAATCCAGCACGTTTCATCATTTCTAAGTTTTGAGACAACCTACACAAAGTTTAAAGGCCACTTGTAACCAAGTGAAGTGCCTCTTGTGATACAAAAATGTGGTAAGGAAAAATGGAGAAAATAGGCCATTAAAAAGAGGAAACAAGTGTAATGTGTAGATGACCCCAAAATTGTACACTCCTTCTATCTGGGATGGTTTTTCTCTTCCTGAAAGAGGAAGGGGACATCCACCTAGCTGGCTAGATCAGTCAAATCAACCCCTGGGGATCAATAGGGTGAACAGATCAGTCATAATAGAGCTGGAAGGAATCTTGGAGGTCTTCTAGTCCACCCCCTGCTCAAGCAGGAGACCAGATCATATACCATTTCAGACAAGTGACTATCCAGTCTCTTCTTAAATATCTCCAGTCTTGGAATACTCACAACTTCTGAAGTCAAGCTGCTTCACTGATTAATTGTCCTCACCAAAGGTGGCATTCAGCAGGTTCTCACCAGTTCTGGAGAGCGAGCAGCGGAAATTTTGAGTAGTTTGGGGAACCGGTAAATACCACCTCTGGTTGGCCCCGCCCCAGAGGTGGGTTCCTACCAGTTCGCACCTTTTCGGTAGAACCGGTTATCAAATCTACCGAACCAGTTAGAAGAGGTTCCACCAGTGGACCCGGAAAGCAGGCCACACCTACAGAAGAGGTTGCAAAATTTTTTGAAACCCACCACTGGTCCTTGGATAGGATTATTCTGCACTATCATGCTCCTATTTATAAAACTCAGTGCCTCTGTGAAAGGTAAGGATGACTACTGCGTTTGTGGTGCAATCAGAACATTGCGTGTGTTGAAGTTGTTTTAACGCAAACCAAAGATGCCTTTTAAAAAACAAGTTTACATCATATTCTTATGCATGCCAGTGCTGTGTGTGAGGTAATTTAAGGTGGTTCTGACAAGTGTCGTTGACATCTTCATATCCGTTCACATGGGCGGCAAGCCACTCCCATCCAGTCACATGGGCGGCAAGCCACTCCCACAAAGGAGGTCACACCCACATAGTAGGTTCGAACAATTTTTGAAACCCACCACTGCCCCGCCCCCATCTATTCTCTGCCTCCCGAGTCCCAGCTGATCGGGAGGAAATGGGGATTTTGCAGTAGCCTTCCTCTTGAGTGGGGAGGGAATGGGGATTTTACAGTATCCTCCCCTAGAGTAGGGTAGGAAGGAAGATTTTATAGTCTCCTTCCTCTGTCATGGCCACCAAGCCACACCCACTAAGCCATGCCACGCCCACCAACCCACGCCCACAGAACTGGTAGTAAAAAAATGTTGAATTCCACCACTGGTCCTCACTGTTAGGAAGTTTCTCCTTAACTCCATGTTGCTTCATTCCTTTATTAGTTTCTGTTGTTTCTTGTCCTGCCCTCAGGTGCTTTGGAAAATAAGTTGACCCCCTCCTCTTTATGGCAACCTCTACTTGGTACCTGAAGTCCTTCAATGCTTTATGCAATTTCTTCTGAAGTTGCAAAAAAAAAAAAAGGGCTACAAAATGTCCCAGTCGTCAAAAGATTGTCTGGTGTTGCCTTAAAGTACAGACGAGACAATAAAAGTCTAACCTCAGATCAAGAATAGGAAATCTTTCTTTAATATATAGTGGTTGCTGAAGGCCATTTCTTCAAGGATGACCCACTGGGGTTGCTTGATCGGCGGGGATGAAGCCAACGGGGCTGGGTGAAACAATCCCCTTTTTTTAATTACTGAAACTGTTGGCGCCTTCAAAGGATTCGAGGAGACAATAGAAATGAATATCAGAAGGTGGAAACTATCTCCTTTGTAGCTGTGTGTGATGATGCAACCCAAGTTGCATAAACAGAGGGATAGAATCAAGATCACACGAAGTGTTAATACCACTGCATAATGCCTTGGTAATGCTATACTTGGAATACTGCATCCAGTTTTGGTCGCTACAATGTAAAAAAGATGTGGAGACTCTAGAAAGAGTGCAGAGAAGAGCAACAAAGATGATTAGGGGACTGGAGACTAAAACACATGAAGAATGGTTGCAGGAACTGGATGTGTCTAGTTGAATGAAAAGAAGGACTAGGGGAGACATGATAGCAGTCTTCCAATATCTCAGGCGTTGCCCCAAAGAAGAGGGAGTCAAGCTATTCTCCAAAGCACCTGAAGGCAGGACAAGAAGAAATGGGTGGAAACTAATCAAGCAGAGAAACAACTTAGAACTGAGGAGAAATTTCCTGACAATTAGAACAATTAATCAGTGGAACAATTTGCCTCCAGAAATTGTGAATGCTCCAATACTGGAAATTTTTAAGAAGGGATTTGATAACCATTTGTCTAAAGTGGTGTAGGGTTTCCTGCCTAAGCAGGGGGTTGGATTGGAAGACCTCCAAGGTCCCTTCCAACTCTGTTATTCACCTGAAGACAGGACAAGAAGAAATGGGTGGAAACTAATCAAGGAGAGAAGCAACTTAGAATGAAGGAGAAATTTCCTGACAGTGAGAACAATTAATCAGTGGAACAATTTCCCTCCAGAAGTTGTGAATGCTCCAACACTGGAAGTTTTTAAGATGATGTTGGATAACCATTTGTATGAAGTGCTGTGTCAGGCCTGGAAGCCATCTTCCATTTTATAGAAGATGCTATTTGGAACCCTGACATAGTGTAGGGTTTCCTGCCTAAGGAAGGGGTTGGACTAGAAGACCTCCAAAGTCCCTTCCAATTCTGTTATTCTATTCTATGCTAAGTTCAAAAAGTCTTAGCTTGCATTCTGGCCTCCACATATTTTTGTCATTTTGACACCAACAAGGTTGGGAACAAAAAAAATTACGTCTCTTTCCTCTCTATCCCAGGTAGCATATTCTTGGTGTATACTAAATGAATCCCTGACACGTGAGTTTTGAAACAGAGCATCTTGAAATGATTACTCAGGGCAGCTGGTGGTCTTAGTAAGTGAGTCAATCTATAGCAGAATTTTGATTTTTCTTTGTTCCCGAATTTGTGAAATGATGAACACTGTCCTTGAAGAATTCAGGGCTGGTTTATTAAGAGTCCCAATAGAACAGAATACTTGTAGTTCAGTATGGGACTGCAGGGTCCTTGGTACTCCCTGAGCTTGGTTATTTTCTTCTAGATATTCCATGATCCAACGAGGTAACATCATCAATGCTAGAAGGGAGTGGGGTTTGCTCTTTATTAGCAAGAGTCCAAAATCTACAGCGAGAATTTGAGATTTATAATCATTTAAGACAGGAAGGAAGGAAGGGAAGTGGAGAGAAGGAATAAGGAAAGAAAGAGAAAGAAGGAAGGAGAGAAGGAAATATGAAGGAAGGCAGGAAGGTTTTGTGAGAACAAGGAAGGAAGGGGGATTTTGTGAGAGGAAGGAAGGGAGGGAGGAAGGAAGGATGGAAGGAATGAGGATTTTGTGAGAACAAGGAAGGGAGGGAGGATGGAAGGAAGGAAGGAAGGAGGATTTTGTGAGAACAAGAAATGGAGGGAAGGAGAAAAGAAGGAAAGAAGGAGGATTTTGTGAGAACAAGAAAGAGAAGGAAGGAGGAAAGAAGGAAGGAAGGAAAGAAAGAAAGAAATAAGGAGGATTTTGTGAGAACAAGGGAGGGAGGGAGGGAGGGATGAAGGAAGGAAGATTAGGTGATAACAAGGAAGGGAGGGAGGAAGGAAGGAGGATTTTGTGAGAACAAGAAAGGGAGGGAGGATGGAAGGAAGGAAGGAAGGAAGGAGGATTTTATGAGAACAAGAAATGGAGGGAAGGAGAAAAGAAGGAAAGAAGGAGGATTTTGTGAGAACAAGAAAGAGAAGGAAGGAGGAAAGCAGGAAGGAAGGAAAGAAAGAAAGAAGGAGGATTTTGTGAGAACAAGGGAGGGAGGGAGGGATGAAGGAAGGAAGATTTTGTGAAAATAAGGAAGGGAGGGAGGGAGGGAGGAGGATTTTGTGAAAACAAGAAAGGGAGGGAAGGAGAAAAGAAGGAAAAAAGGAGGATTTTGTGAAAACAAGAAAGGGAGGAAAGGAAAGAAGGAAAGAAAGAAGGAGGATTTTGTGAGAATAAGGAAGGGAGGGAGGGAGGGATGAAGGAAAGAAGATTTTGTGACAACAAGGAAGGGAGGGAGGGAGGAAGGAAGGAAGGAAGTTTGATCAACAGGCAGATGTCATCTGCTCCTCTCCATCTTGGTCCCCCCCCTTTTCCTGCCTTCTTCCACATCTTCATTTAATGCCCCTTCCCCTCAGCCGTTTTCACCATGCTCCATAGACGCTTCCCACCCTGATCGCTCATGATCAATAACTGAAGACAATGAACCGGGAATGGACAACGCTGGGCCACCTTATGAATAAACATCAGGCTCTTTGGAGGACACAGCTTCCTCACTCCACACAAACACACACACACACACACCAAACAACAACGGTGTGGGGTGGGAGGAAACCAAGCCCATTGTATGGCCCCCAATTTAAAATTCAGCTTCGGTGGGGATGCGTCTTTCCCAAGCAGACCACTCCAAAAAGGACCGCTCGATGGCTGGGATTTTTATTTATTTATTTCCTCTCCTTCGCCTTTCTCTCCCTCCAAAGGGCCAACCTGTTCCTTTCACCCCTTTTCCCCTCCGCGCTTCCACCCCCTTTCCTCTCCTCCTTGTTTCTTTCTCTCGCGCGCCTTTGTGAAGCGGCCCGTGACAAATGTTTGCAAAAGGAGGGTGCTGTGAGAACCTGGCGTCGGCCATTGAGAAGATGGCGGTGAATGGCCTTCTCCGTTTTCTAAGGTTTCTCTCACTCTCTCTGTATCTTTTTTTTCTGCGCCTTCAATTTTTTCATGTCTGGCGACTCAAAAAAGCTGGCGCGGGAGCCGAAAGGGTGGAGGAAAAGGCCTGAGACTACAGAATGCCTTTTATTCTCTTTTCTCCTCTTTTTTTCTCCCCCTTTTTTTCTCCCCTCGGCTTCTCATTTGGATGTTGGTGGTAATCGGGGCGTGTTTGGGAAGAAAACCAGCAGCCGAACAATGGGGGATGTTTTAATACTAACATTTTCCTTTCTGCTTTTTCCAAAGTAGGGGGTACTGACTTGTGAGGAGGAACGAGACATGCCAAGTTAGAAAAATATTGCTCCGGTTGCCTCCCAGGGTGCGAGTTCTTCTCCTCTCCAGGAAACGTGGCGGGCGGGATGATGTTATACATTATTTCTGACTTGGACCTCTTGAGTTCCCTCCTGGCGGGGAGAATCCCACTGCGCTACCACACTTCACTCGGAATTCAGGAGATGGGGGGACAGGAGGGACAGATTTATTGGGTAGGCTCGGCATCCATGGACCAACGGTCAAGTACCAGGGAAATCAGGAGATCCGGGCCGTTCAAATGTGTATAAAGATTTATTGTAAGCTTAAGCTCTCTAGAAGAATCTGAAGTACTAACAGTCCAGAGTAATTAGCGGGAGATAAGAATTGAAGATAGGGACGCGGTGGCTCAGTGGCTAAGACGCTGAGCCTGTCAATCAGAATGGTCGGCAGTTCGGTGGTTCGAATCCCTAGCACCACCTAATGGAGTGAGCTCCCGTGACTTGTCCCAGCTTCTGTCAATCTAGCAATTCGAAAGCACGTCAAAATGCAAGTAGAAAAATAGGAACCACCTTTGGCGGGAAGGGAACAGCATTCCGTGCGCCTTTGAGATTTAGTCATGCCGCTCTACATGGGGCAGCCCTTGAAGAGTGTTCGGAGACTCCAGCTGGTCCAGAATGCAGCCGCGCGAGCGATTGTGGGTGCACCCCGGTACACCCACGTTACACCTATCCTCCGCGAGCTGCACTGGCTACCTATTGGTCTCCGGATACGCTTCAGGGTGCTAGTTATTACTTATAAAGCCCTACATGGTATTGGACCTGGGTACTTGAGAGACCGCCTTCGGCCGATTACCTCCCACAGACCCATTCGATCTCACAGATTAGGCCTCCTCCGTATTCCATCTGCCAGCCAATGTCGGCTGGCGACTACTCGGAGGAGGGCCTTCTCTGTGGCTGCCCCGGCCCTTTGGAACGAGCTTCCTGTGGAGATTCGGACCCTCTCCACCCTTCAGGCCTTCCGGACGGCCGTGAAGACTTGGCTGTCCCAGCAAGCCTGGGGTTGAGTCCCCCCCCTACTCGAATCTGCTGTGTCTGTTGTGCTTTTAAACTGTTTGTATTGTCTGATTGTCTTTGTCTTATTTTTTGTAATTTCCCCTCCCTTGGCTTTTGTTCAGACGCCCTGAGTCCCTTCGGGGAATAGGGTGGCCTACAAATTGAATAAACTCCAAATCCAAATCCAAATCCACATGACTACAGAGACATCTTCGGACAGCGCTGGCTCTTTGGCTTTGCAACAGAGATGAGCACCGCCCCCTAGAGTCGGGAATGACTAGCATACATGTGCGAGGGGAACCTTTACCTTTTATTCCAGTGGGATGGACAGGGGTTTTCTAAACAAGTCAGAAGGAGGAAGTGGTTCAGGAAGACCCCAAAAGGATGTCCATTCATCCAACTACTTCTTCTGAGGAGCTCACAAAACTCCAAGAGGAAACTAAGACAGAAAAAGAGGAAGAAAGAGAGCAGAGCAATTGCCTCATTCTGCATTATCCTAGTGTGAATTCCACCATTCTTGTTTTGGAAAAACAAAGCAAAACAAAACAAATTAAAACAAAACGGATCATTTTGAGGGAAATTTATCCATTTCTCATTTGATCCTACCAGGTCGCAACTGATACATGAGCTGAAATCAGCTTTTCCTTCATTCTTAATGGTTTTCTTCTTCCACTCTTGAGTAATCACTACTTAGTCAAGAGACAGCTTCCGGTTCCACCACAAAACCGCGGTAGACTAAAGCGCGTGTCACTAAAGCGCGGTGATAAAACCGCACCGTCAAAACCGTGCGACAACAGCGCGCCGACAACAGCGCGCTGACAGAAGCGCGCTGTAACATAACCCTAAAAATAACCCTAAACCTAACCCTAAACCTAACGCTAAACCTACCCTAAACCTACCCTAAACCTAACCCTAAACCTAACCCAAAACCTAACCCTAAACCTTACCTTAAGTTAAATCGCGCTTCTGTCGGCGCGCTGTTGTGGGCGCGCTTTTGACATCGCAGTTTTAGCACCGCGGTGTTGTCGGCGCGCTTTAGTCTACAGCGGTTATGTTGTGCCACGCAGCTTCCATCGTTCTAGCCATCCCTTGTGCCCCTTGAAGCTTTCTCTCTATCTTCACTTGCCATCTCCTGGCGATCACTCACAAGACGTTCTTCTTCCCCCCATTGCCACATTCCTCTCCACGTGACTTCCAGCCGAAGCCCTGTCCGTTTCCAGCTGGAGGGAGCGCTTTACAATGGTCTTACAACCTCCCCCACTGTTGCTGGGCTTCCAGTCGCAGGAGGAAAACAGCTACTGTTTAATCCCGTTTGACAGCTCTTTCATCATCTGTCTCCTCCGCTCCAGCTTGGCCATGGCTCATCCAAAGTCCCTTTGTGGCTATAATCAAAGCCTGGTGAGTGATGGTCTTCGGGGCAGGGTGGTGGGGAGGAATAGGGAGGGAGAGAGAGAGCGAGAGAGCAAGGGATGTGTGAACATAAGGAGGAACTTCTCATTCTTATGGGGCTGGGGGACAAGGACCTGCTACACCCAGGGGCTGTCAAATGCAAAGGGACAGAACTGGTCAAAGGTGGGGAGTAGGGAGGCTGAAGAGATCTGGTGTTTCTTTGTCTGGAGCGTTGCGATGCTTTCCAGATTCCACAGGTGTGCATGGTGGGTGGCAGGAGGAGAGAGGCACAGGATCCAACCAGCAATTTCCCCCCTGGTGTCTGAAAAGGAGGGAGGGAAGGAAGCCACCGCCCTTCTTTCCCTACACAGACAATGAATATTTACGTGACCCGTCAAAACCGTGGTCCACAAAAGCGCGATCGACGAAAGCGCGCATTTGACGTCATCACAGCGCGACGAAAAAAATTAAAAATTGAAATAAAAATTAAATTAAACCAAGCCGATTCACATAAAGGTAAGGGTTAGGTGTAGGGTTAGGGTTAGGGTTAGGTTAAGGGTTAGGGTTAGGTTTAGAGCGTTAGGGTTACGTTTAGGGTTAGGTTAAAGGTTAGGTTTAGGGTTAGATTTAGGGTTAGGTTAAGGGTTAGGTTTAGGGTTAGGTTTAGGGTTAGGTTTGGGGGGGTTAGGGTAAGGTTTTCGCTTTATTTTTACATTTTTCGATCACAGCGCGATGTTTTCGTCGCGCTGTGATGACGTCAAATGCACGCTTTCGTCGAGCGCGATTTTGTCCTCCGCGGTTTTGTGGTGGAACCAATATTTATAGACTTCTGGGAAGACACTGCACTAATAGGGAGAAACTGTTCCCCCCCCATGTAAGAATAGAGCTTAAAGGGACCTTGGAGGTCTTCTAGTCCAACCCCTTGCTCAAGGGGGAGACCCTCTATCATTTCAGGCAATCTTTTCTTGAGAAAACCTCCAGGGATGGATCACCAGAGGTTGTATTCAGCCGGTTTTAACTGGTTCTGGCGAGCCGGTAGAGGAAATATTGAGTAGTTTGGAGAACCGGCAAATACCACCTCTGGATGGCTCTGCCCCCCCATCTATTCTCTGCCTCCCAAGTCTCAGCTGATTGGCTGGGTCTTCTTTGGCTGCCCTGCATAAGAGAACGGAGCTGGAAAGCTGGTTAATTAGGTGAGGAGGGAATGGGGATTTTGCAGTATCCTTCCCCCAGGAGTGGGAAAGTGTGTGTGACCCAGGGAGAACTGAATTCTGTCTCTTCGTTTGCCCTGAGCCAGACTTGGTCTAAATCCGGGATGGTGAACCTATGGCACATGTGCCAGAGGTGGCACCCAGAGCCCTCTCCGTGGGCACGCACACCGTTGCCAGCTGCTCTTCTGGTTTCTGGCACACACATGCATACCACCCATCTGGTCTTCGCAGGTGTTGGAAAATGGCCTGAAAATGCCCCCCAAAACAGCTGAAACCTAGGTTGTTTCCAAGCCGTTTTTCGGGACAAACCCAGTGTGAAAACAGCGTGGAAAACAGCTTGAAAACAGCCAAAAACAGCCACAAAGCAGGCATATGCGCAATGGACAGCTGATCTTTGGGTTTCCAATGCTCAGTGCCAAAAAAGGTGCCAAAAAGATTCGCCATCACTGGTATAGGGTTTCCTGCCTGAGCAAGGGATTGAACTAGAAGACCTCCAAGGTCCCTTCGAACTCTGTTGTTCTGTTCTGTTATCTCTTAGGAAACAAAGCTGTGGCTTTATCATTTCAGGCCCTCTTCTGATGGACCTGGATAACGGGGAAGAAAATCCCGAACTTGATACTTGGCTTTCCTGGTTGAGGATCTCTTTGCCTTGTCAAAACGCCTTGCCATCTCGACATCTCAGCATCCCAAGAACACATGTTCGTTCACAGATCTGGGATTCCCTTATCTCCAAAGGGCACATCCGACAATTAGCTTATCTGTTGTGCAAGTGAGGAATAAGGCTGCTCTTATCTAGATGACTTCCTTATGTTGGAAGAAGGGAGAGTTCCGAAGATAAAAGTAAAACGAATGCACTTTAGAAAAGAGAGGGGGGGGGGAGAGAAAGGGAACACGTAACTACTTTGAAATAGGAGGTGAATGAAGATTTTTTGTTTTTTTTTAAAAATCTACTGAGTGCATAATTCCCTTGCTATTAAAAAGATTTTTTTTTTTTTAAAAAAAAAGAATGATGCAAAGGAGAAAAACGATTAGTGATGGATCAGGGACCAGATTCCTAATTTTCAAAGTATCCACAGATAGTCACGGCTGTTTGTTTAGTGACTGGTTGAAGCTACTGTCCTTCTGAAATAAGCACAACTTATGACCAATCCTCACACTTTATTTATTTTATGTATTTAGTTGGTCAAACAATGAGGTTTAGATCTGACTGCAATGGGGTATTGCTGAAATGGTGCTCCTAATAAATTACTGGTTTTCTTTTGAAACTTGGCTTGAGACTCATGAATCAATTAGGGCATATTTCGGAAATCTGACAGTCACATTTTATTTATCTATGTCGTTTGTCAAACGTGTACAAGATAACAGGCATAAGTAGAAACATGGACATGAACAAGGGAAATGGGTACCAATAAATGGGGACACTAGGATAGGGATGGTAGGCAGGCTGGTGTGCTTATGCACGCTCCCTACAGACCTCTTAGGAATGGGGTGAGGTCCATAGTAAACAGTTTAAGGTTAAAGTTATGGGGGTTGTGTCAAAAATGTTCAACTTTCCATTGCCAAACATGAGGGCTGCTCAAAAGTGGTGACATGCCTTGGGGGGTTGTAAAGATAGTTCCTTTAATATACTTTAGAGGTTCCACCACAAAACCGCGGAGGACAAAATCGCGCTCGACGAAAGTGCGCATTTGACGTCATCACAGCGCGACGAAAACATAGCGCTGTGATCGAAAAATGTAAAAATAAAGCAAAAACCTTACCCTAACCCCCCCAAACCTAACCCTAAACCTAACCCTAAACCTAACCCTTAACCTAACCCTAAATCTAACCCTAAACCTAACCCTTAACCTAACGCTAAACCTAACGCTAACCCTTAACCTAACGCTAAACGTAACCCTAACGCTCTAAACCTAACCCTAACCCTAAACCTAACCCTTACCTTTATGTGAATCGGCTTGGTTTAATTTAATTTTTATTTCAATTTTTAATTTTTTTCGTCGCGCTGTGATGACGTCAAATGCGCGCTTTCGTCGATCGCGCTTTTGTGGACCGCGGTTTTGACGGGTCACGACTTTAGATGCGCTTGGTGAGTAACTACAGAAGTATCATAACTTTTAGACATTTTTTTTTTCATTTCATTCACAAGAATGAGGCCCTTCCTTCGGCCCCCGAGACATCTGCAGTGCAGCTTCTCACCCACATGCCTCCACTTTCCAGCAGGCCTTTACAAGGCCAATGATCTCAAAGGAACCATAAAAAAATAACCTAGATTTAATGCTAAAGCTGCATTCCATGGCCATGCCAACCACGTTGCCACAGCTGGAGAGATTTAGCTCCGTTATTCTGTAATTTGTAAAATAATAAAGATGGGAAAGAAAGAGAGAGAGAGAGAGAGAGAGAGTGAGAAAGAGAAATAAAGGCATACATTTAGGCAAGAAAAACCAAAAGTATTCATATTGTAGACTGGGTGAAACCAGGCTTAATAGCAGTAACTGTGATCTTGGCATCTTAATGCAGTGTTTCCCAACCTTGGCAACTTGAAGATGTCTGGACTTCAATTCCCAGAATTCCCCAGCCAGCATTCGCTGGCTGGGGAATTCTGGGAGTTGAAGTCCGGACATCTTCAAGTTGCCAAAGGTTGGGAAACACTGTCTTAATGGACAACCAGTTAAATAAAAAAAAACCAGTGTGCAGCCAAAAAAGCCAATGCAATTCTATGTTGCATTAACAGAGGGATACAATCAAGATCAAGTGAGGTACTAATACCACTCTGTAAAGCTTTAGTAACACCACACCTAGAGTACTGTGTCCATTTTTGGTTACCACACCATAGAAAAGATGTTGAGACTCTAGAAAGAGTGCAGAGAAGAGCAACCAAGATGATGAGGGGACTGGAGGCTCAAACATAATGATGAACGGTTGCGGGAACTGGGCATGGCTAGTCTAGGGAAGAGAAGGACCAGGGGAGACATGAGAGCAGTCTTCCAATATTTGAGGGGCTGCCACAGAGAGGAGGGGGTCAAGCTTTTTTCCAAGGCACCCAAAGGCCAGACAAGGAATAATGGATGGAAACTGACCAAAGAGAGATTCAACCTAGAAATAAGGAGAAATTTCCTGACCATGAGAACAATCAATATATGGAACAGAAGTTGCCTTCAGATGTTTTAGGAGCTTCATCACTGGAGGCTTTCAAGAAAAGATTGGACTGCCATTTGTCAGAAATAGTGTAGGATCTCCTGCTAGGACAGAGGATTGGACTAGATGACCTACAAGGTGCCTTCCAACTCTGTTATAAGGAAGAAAGAAAAAGAAAGAAAGAAAGAAAGAAAGAAAGAGAGGGGAAGAAAGAAAAGAAAGAAGGAAAGAAAGATAGATTGGGCTGCCTTACCAGTGTGTCCTATGGCAATGAATAAACCTTGTTTTGGTTGTTTAACTTCTCAAGAAGGTTGATGGAGAAGGGAGGTGCACCTATATGGCAACATCTACAGGAATTATTATAGTACTTTCCTAACTTCTCCTCCGAAGGGCAGTGTTTTTACAGGGACAAGTACAAGGGAAAATCTGACTTGGATAAACACTAAATAGGCAGAGTTACTGCAAGTTAAAATCCAACATCCAAGAATCATGTTTACTCTGTCGGAATCCAGCATCCGCTGGGCATAACAAGGGCATGTGCCATGCTTAGTTCCTCTTTCCATGCACCGACCTGTCAAGTGCCCTTATTTTCTGGAATATTCCAGTCAATCCAATCCATGAATAAGAATTTGCATGAATATTCCCCCAGTAATGTTTACTCGGAAGTCAAGTCTTCCCACCTCGGTCCCTTTCCGTTCATCTGAGAGCCAGTCAAGGGGATGACGGTTGATGATTTTTGCAGTCGTCGGGAGATTGGAAGTTGGCTGAGAAACTGTGTGATGAATGTCTCGATTGTGGTGCTGGTGTCATGTTTTTCTGCTTGTGCGTTCACTGTGATGAGCATGCAGGGGGAAATCCATCTCCGCGCGCGTGGCAAAATTGGGTGAACATTGATGTTAACCAGTCAGGTCCCCAGGGAAAAGGTTAGAAATATATGTAATAAATCAAACGAATCTCCACTGAATAAGTGACTACCAATGGCATCTTGATTTCCATCATTGCTGCTAAAAGTTGACATTCACCATGATCTCATTATTAAATCATTCTGGACATTTCCTGACCTGGTATAGCTCAAGGACCATTTGTCCCTTCAGTAATTCGCTTATTTTTATTTCCCTGGTTTCCACGTATACTTGGATAGGCCAGCAATGTTCAGAATCGCGCAGAAGGAAAAGTCTTTCCGACATTTTCTTGACACCTTGCCAACTTTTTAAAAGGGAATATCAATAATTATTACAACCAATCCATGACAGGATAGTCAAGCAAAAGCAAAAAGAAGGAGAGGGAGAGAAAGGAGAGAAAGAGAAGATGGAGAAGAAGGAGAAGGAAAAGCAGAAGGAGGTGAAGATGTGGGGGCAATCTGGCTGCGACATCTGTCACCCCATTGATCGCCAGGGTTGATTCGGCTGATCTGGCTGGCTAGGTGGGTGTCCCCTTCCTCCCTCACCGCTCCATATGCGTCCCTCCTGAAGCTGCGTGCTCGGTGGAAGAGGACGACCATCCCAGATAGAAGAAGTGTACCGATCTTCGGTCAAGGGTATACGATAGCTGCGCTCCCCTGCTAGAACCTCCAAACAAGCTTAAGAAGGAGGTGAAGGAGGTGAAAGAGGAAGAGGAGAAAAAGAAGAAGGTGGAGGGGAGGAGGAGGAGGAGAAGAGGATGAGGAGGAGGAAGAGGATGAGAAGGATGAGAATGATGATAAATAATCATATCACCAGAGTTTCAAAGGTTGTGAATCCAAAATCATGACGTCATTTATGGCCCTTATGGTGTTGTTGGGCCACAAGAGAAATAGGGCAGGATTCCATAGTTAAAAGGACGGAATTGGGATTTTTCACTGCCCTAGAAATGGAGCAATTTAAGAGGAAAATCGTTTTTGGAATCTTGGATGTCTGTAGGCTGTTCGCTGTACTTCCCTCCTTCCCATCTCCTGCACTTACGGAAACTACTTCTAAAGCACAAATACACAAACCTGTCACACACACACACACACACACACACACAGAAACTCACTGCTTTTAGGACCCACATATGTACATTCGCACGGGAGCAAGCACATGTTAATAATGGGAAACCCCCCTTCCTTGTTGCCAGTAATGTAAGCTCATGTACAGTCACTGATATTAAACAGGGCAAGATTTTACAAGATAAAAGAAAGTGTGTGTGTGGGGGAGAGAGATTATGATTTCTCCCCCCCCTCGTCCTAGATTCATTTATGCCTTGACTTCACATCTGGATTCACATGTGGTTTGCTTGGGCCACGTTGTGGTTCATTGCAAGCAAACAGTCTCAGCTCCTGCTGGCCAATAACCGATTCCCCTGATCCGTCAAATATTTTATGGCTATTTCCCAAACGGAAAAGAAAGGGAAGATAAAACTTGTCCAAAGCAAAAGCTAAAAATACGCTGTTTTTCCCTCTCCCATTCTTTATATATTCGCCATTTTCAACCACAGACAAGGGCTTAGCGTTCTTAAGCCACTGTCAAGCCTGCAGCCAGTTTCTTTTAGGATCTTTGGCCTGCTGTCACACTAATATTCTATTTTACTATGCTGTTTCATTAGTGGGGAATTGGGAAGGGGAACAGTAAGGAGTAGAATGTGTTGTTGTCAAAATAAAATTCCTTTCTAGAAAGCCAAGGTCATCCTTTGTCTCCGCACCTCTGCACCTGACCGGAACTAGATGAGTGGAACTGCCAGTATGGCAGTGGAAGATTGGACCATGTGATGGACTTGTGGATGTGGGGAAAGATCATGAACTTTCAACTGGGTGGGGAAAACTGGGAAGCTTTCAGATTCGGGTTTTCCCAGATATGCCAACATGGCTCTCTTAATCAATTGGAACATTGAGGAATACTTTGCCTTGGACTCTGATTTAATTTTGGATGCTATTTGGAACGCCGACAGCCACGTGTTTTCTTTTTTCTTCTCTTTTTCTTTAAATGTCTACATTGCCTTTACAGCCTGGAACTGGGAACATGAAGCTGAGCCCTGATTCCATTTATTAAAAAAAGGGGGAGGGGGTAATGGAAAAAGGGAAAAAAAGAAGGGCGATGAATTGAGGAAGGACAAAGTTATTTGAAGAAAGGACTGAACCTAAAGCAAAGGAAAGCCTAATGTGAAAAATAAGATGGCCTGCCTTGAAAAAAGCAGTTTTATGAGGGCCCTGGTTTTCCTGTAGACGTTTCATGACCCAACTAGGTAACACCATCAGTGCTGCAAGTCAATGGGGTTTGCTCTCTGTTTATATATAAATGCCAATAGGAGAGAATGTTTGCAACTCAAAGTTGAACTGTGAGGTCTCCGAGCTTGGTTGTTTTCTTGCAGATGTTTCATGACCCACCTAGGTAACATCATCAGTGCTAGGAGGCTGTGGGGTTTGCTTTCTGTTTATGCATGTATAAGAGCAGCCCTGTCAGTGTTGAGGATTATGTTCTTGATAGTTCCTTAATAAGTCTGTTGTTTACTGTGCAATTTTTCATCTGAATTGGGGCATTGTTGTTTATTGCCTTTTTCCCTTCTCTCTATCAAGTCACCATCCTCCTAATCTTTTTCCAATCCATCCCTTTTTGATCTCAGAATTGTCAATTTGATAGAATAGAACAGAATCACAGAGTTGGAAGGGACCTTGGAGGTCTTCTAGTCAAATCCCCTGCCTAGGCAAGAAACTTCATACCGTTTCAGACAAATGGCTATCCAACATCTTCTTAAAGACTTCCAGTGTTGGGGCATTCACAACTTCTGGAGGCAAGTCATCCCACTGATTAATTGTTCAAAGTGTCAGGAAATTTCTCCTTAATTCTAAGTTGCTTCTCTCTTTGATTAGTTTCCACCCATTGCTTCTTGTTCTACCCTCAGGTGCTTTGGAGAATAGCTTGATTCCCTCTTTTTTGTGGCAGCCCCTGAGATATTGGAAGACTGCTATCCTGTCTCCCCTAGTCCTTCTTTTCATTAAACTAGACACATCCAGTTCCTGCAACCATTCTTTATATGTTTTAGCCTCCAGTCCCCTAATCCTTTTTGCTGCTCTTTTCTGACCTCTTTCCAGAGTCTCAACATCTGTTTTACATCGTGGCGACCAAAACTGAATGCAGGATTCCATGTGTGGCCTTACCAAGGCCTTATAAAGTGGTATTAACACTTCATGAGATCTTGATTCTATCCCTCTGTTTATGCAGCCCAGAACTGTATTTTTATAAATAAAGTTAGATTAGGTTAAAATAGATTAACAGAGTTGGAGGGGACCTTGTAGGTCATCTAGTCCAACCCTTGGCCCAAGCAGGAGAGCCTATACCATTTCTGGCAAATGACAGTCCAGCTTCTTCTGGAAAGCCTCCAGTGATGAAGGCAACTTCTGTTCCATGGGCTAATTGTTCTCACGGTCAGTAAATGTTTCCTTATTTCTAGGTTGAATCTCTCCTTGATCAGTTTTCATCCAATATTCCTTCAGGTTGCTTTTGGTGATGGGATTGAAAACACATCAGGCCCAGAATGGAATGGCTCATAGTCTTCAGCAGGGACGGGGGGGGGACCTTCCCACAATTGGCTCCCCCCTTGATCCCCTTCTATGTGGCTCAGCCCGATCTTGCCAGACCCCTGTTGCTAGTCATCACCTGTCCTAATTGAAAAACCTCCGGAGTTCCATGCTATGATCAGCGCTGGCAGGAACGCAAAATCTGCAGGTGTGCAAGTGTGCGTTTGTGTGTTGCAACCATCTAGGCACACGGGGGGGGGGGACATCGAGGGAAGAGCCCCTTCAGTGGTTCTTGTCCTGGAGGGTGAGGGGGTGGGGGGTGAGGGTCAAAAGCCTTTCAACTGGCATAAAGTTACAGCTCAGCCATGCCAAAGATGCAAAGAATTTCTACCTGGTCTCAAAAGGATGCATTCTTTCTTTCTTTTTAATCAACTAATAATAAAAATAATAATAAAAATGTTAGCATCAGGGAAAGGGTTGGCCAGAGCACCTTTGAATGATTGTGCACCTGCTTATCAGACAAAGCAGCAGGAGGGGCTGGTTGTGGAAAGTGAGGGGGGAAAGGGAAGGGAAGGAAAGAAAGAAAGAAAGAAAGAAAGAAAGAAAGAAAGAAAGATAACCTGGGGAGAGAGGGCATCAAGCAAGCATTTTAGATTGGAGCCCGAGAAATGTTTTAGAAAGACCCGAGAAAGATGGGAGCCAGTTTGGTGTAGAGGCTAAAGCACCAGGCTAGAAACTAGGTGATCACGAGTTCTAGTTCTTCCTTAGGCACAAAATTGGGTGACCCTCAGTCCCTCGGCCCTAGAAAGAAGATGGCAAGAGCTAACCGTTTCTGAAATTTTGCCAAGAAAACTGCAGGAACTTTATTGGCATTACCGAGAAACAGCTTGGTGTAAAGGTTTAAGGCATTGGGCTAGGGAGACTGTGAGTTTTAGTCTCGCTGGAGGCACAAAATCAGCTAGGTGACTAGGAAGGGGGACAAATGATACATCCCTTTGAAACATCTGGCTAAGAAGCCAAGAAAACAGCAGGGACTTGTTCAGGCTCTTGTCAAGATTCAACCCTAACTTAGGGGAAGGGAAAGGAAGGGAAAGGAAAGACAAGGGAATGAAAAGAAAGGAAAGGAAAAGAAAAAAAAAACAAATGAAGGAAAAGAAACAGAAAGGAAGGAAAAGAAAGGAAAAGAAAGAAATGAAGGAAAAGAAAGGAAAAGAAAAAAAAACAAATGAAGGAAGGAAGGAAGGGAAAGAAACAGAAATGAAGGAAGGGAAGGAAAAGAAAGGAAGGGAAAAAAGAAATGAAAGAAAAGAAAGGGAAATAAAAGAAAGGAAAGGTAAAGAAACAAAGAGAAATGAAGGAAAGAAGAAAAAGAAAGAACAAGAAGAACAGTTCGACTTATATACCGCTTCATAGGGCTTTCAGCCCTCTCTAAGCGGTTTACAGAGTCAGCATATCGCCCCCCAACAATCTGGGTCCTCATTTCACCCACCTCGGTAGGATGGAAGGCTGAGTCAACCTTGAGCCGGTGAGATTAGAACCGCCGAAGTGCAGATAACAGTCAGCTGAAGTGGCCTGCAATACTGCACCCTAACCACTGCGCCACCTCAGCTCTGGAAAGGAAAAGAAAAGAAACAGTAACAAACAGAAACAGAAATTAAGGAAAGGAAAGGAATGAAGGAAAGGAAGGAAAGGAAAAGAAACAGAAATGAAGAAGAGGAAAAGAAAGAAAAGGAAAGGAAAGGGAGGTGTGTAGATTAGGAAAAACAAGGAAAGGGAAAAAAACGAAGGAAAAGAAAAACTTTAAAAGTATCTATCCCTTTCGCAAAGCATTCTTCGGTATAGTGTCTCAGAGCGGCTTCTTTCTTTTTCTTTCAAAAGGCAACTGGACTGTTTTCTATTTGAGGAAGAAGAAGATTTTTGCTTCTTATCCAAGAAGTTTCATCAGTTATAATTCAGTATAGGGGTTAAAATATCAAGTGTTAGGATGGGGAATCTGCAGGGGAGCATAAAAAAAAATCAACATGGCAGCCATCTCTCTCTTTACTGACCTTCCATTCCCTCTGCAGATGCCGTTGGGGTCAAAGGATGGGGGGAAATTCACCTCTTAACTTCTGCTTTGTAGGACAGGTTTTTGATCTAGTAGTGTGTCCTTTCTGCATTCAGAATCCTGCATTCAGTTTTGGTCGCCACGATGTAAAGAAGATGTGGAGACTCTAGAAAGAGTGCAGAAAAGAGCAACAAAGAGGATTAGGGGACTGGAGGCTAAAACATATGAAGAAAGGTTGCAGGAACTGGGTATGTCTAGTTTAATGAAAAGAAGGACTAGGGCAGACAGGATAGCAGTCTTCCAATATCTCAGGGGCTGCCACAAAAAAGAGGGAATCAAGCTATTCTCCAAAGCACCTGAGGGTAGAACAAGAAGCAATGGGTGGAAACTAATCAAAGAGAGAAGCAACTTAGAACTGAGGAGAAATTTCCTGACACTTTGAACAATTAATCAGTGGGATGACTTGCCTCCAAAAGTTGTGAATGCCCCAACACTGGAAGTCTTTAAGAAGATGTTGGATAGCCATTTGTCTGAAACGGTATAGGGTTTCCTGCCTAGGCAGGGGGTTGGACTAGAAGATCTCCAAAGTCCCTTTCAACTCTGCTCTTGTATTGTATTGTATTATTCTCTCTTAGAGTCCCAGATAAAACTCTGGTTCTATCTACACTCCTGACTTCCCTTAACTTCTCTTCCCCTAATTTATGCAGCTCCTAATGAAATTGGCCAACTTCCATTTTGATGGAAATTTCTCTGGTGTCATTCCTTGTTATGTTAATTCCACCAAGACAAAAGTCTTAAAGTATAAAAGTAAATGCTCCCTCTCTCTTTGACATATATAATTTCCACAATTGATATGCAACTCTAGATTGCATGCAATTTTCCCCACCCACCCACTCACCCACCCAGATATCTTTTTTAAAAAAAGAGAGAGATTTCTGGATAGAGAAAGAGAGAAACATTAGCCAACATTCCAACTTTTGTGTCAATGTGAAATTTTTGGAGGGGAGCAAGTTGCACCAATCAATTTTCAGCACAACCCATGCGTTGGCGTGCATTCGAAGGAAGAGGTGATTGCTTTCACAATCCAGACTAACTCAGCTGCTGTTCTAGGTTAGCTGGAGAGTGACAGATATTCAGGGAGGCCAAATCCAACGAGTGTACATTTGCCAACACAATTCTTGGAAAAGTCCTCAACATATATATATACAAAACGTTGTGGCCCGCCAGCGGCCAGCTGAGCTGGCAGCAGATTCTGACAGTGAGGAGGTTGGGGAGGAACATGGGCCAGTCCTGGAGTCTGGGAAGGCTCTGATGAGGGCTCTGGAGGCAGAGAGGGGACAGAGTCATCTGACAGTTATCAACGGCCTTCAGAGTCAGTCATCAGTGAGGCAGAAGAACAGCTGGAGCCTGTTCCCAGTGAGCACATGCGCAGTTGCCAGACGAAGGGAACAGCTAAAGAACGGGGGTCGATTTGGGAGTAAGGTCACAGGTGGACGATGAATGGCCCCTCCCAGAGGAAATAAAAGAGGAGCTAAAGGGGAGTGGAGTTTGCAGGAGACAATTAGTTCGCTTAATTGGTTTGTGACTCTGAGACTCCTTGCCAAGTTCTGCGGATATCGGCCTGGCAGCTCTCCAAGCCAGAGAAGGTCTGTGACTGTAAATCCTCCCTTGAAAGACTTTGCTGGATGTGAATGAGCAGAATTCACAGTAAACTAATAAAAGGGGTTTTTGTTGGGACCAGGAGTTTGCTTCGTGCTCTTGGGAAGCCTCGGTCAGAACATAAAATGGGCTGCACACCCTTAACCCATGAAATCAGTGTTGGGGCTGCAGAACCCACAATAGCCATGCAGTCAAATTTTCAAACAGAAAGGTGAAAGGCGGCATTATTTTTTTTCAGGAAAAGGCAATACCTCTTGTCATTATCCATTAAGCAGGAAAGAAAATGAGAAAATGCCTTGCAGATGTACTTTGTGCAATGTATGTTTGGCGTTTCCGATCCGAGCATTTTCACCCACTTGTTCTACTTAGAAGCTTCTCAAGTGGGAAATGTGTAGTTGGACCGGTTGAACTCAATGTCCACAAATGAAATTTACCCTTTTCCACCTCTTAATGGATCCGTAAAGGCATGGCTAGATGGGTTGCCCCAAAGAAATTGCTTCCTAGCAGGGGTGGCCTTAAATTTGCAGCAACGGGGCAGTGATGCAGAAATTGCAGTCATGGTAAATCCATTTAAGCACATGCCAACTGCTTTTGTGACTCCATCCAGCCAACTCCTTCTCTGACAGTTTGGTTTCTCCCATGATATGATCCTGATGTTGTTGTTGTTAGTTACGAAGTTGTGTCCGACCCATGGATAACGTTCCTCCAAGCCTTCCTATGGTCTACCATCCTCTGGAGTCCATTTAAGCTCATGCTTCGGTGACTCCATCCAGCCACCTCCTTCTCTGCTTCCCCTTCTTCTTTTGCCCTCCATCGTTCCCAGCATGAGGCTCTTCTCCAGGGAGTCCTTCTTCCTTCTCATCAGGTGGCCAAAGTCTTTGAGTTTCCTCTTCAGGATCTGGCCTTCTAAAGAGCAGTCAGGTTGATCTCTGGCGCAGTGGTTAAATGCAGCACTGCAGGCTACTGCTAGATCAGCAGGTCAGCGGTTCAAATCTCACCGGCTCAGGGTTGACTCAGCCTTCCATCCTTCCGAGGTGGGTAAAATGAGGACCCAGATTGTTGGGGGCAATATGCTGACTCTCTGTAAACCGCTTAGAGAGGCCTGAAGGCCTATGAAGCGGTATATAAGTCTACTGCTACTGCTATTGCTATCTCCTCTAGGACTGACCGGTTGGATGGCCTTGCAGTCCAAGGGACTCGCAGGCGTCTTCTCCAGCACCAGAGTTAAAAGGCCTCCATTCTTTGGCGCTCAGCCTTCCTTATGGGCCAATATTTAATTACACATATTAAAAAGAAGGAAATGTGCTCCGTTCCTTGTCTTGGAGAGTTGCTGGGAGATCTTTCCCTGTGTCTGCTCTCTCCACACCTCAACTTGTCTTCAGTAAGTTGACTCCACGGCACACCTGCCCAGGGCTGAGAAATAGTTTGCATTCCTGGCTGCTGGAGCCCACTTCCTGCCTTTTATTTTGCTGGAGAGAATGCTGGCCTGGCTTGGCCTCTGCTTTCTTAGAGGGTGGGCCTCGCGCTCCCTCTTTCCTGGCCTGGAAGGACAACCAACTTCTAGTTTTTGAGGTTGGCTGGAATTCTCTTGCATTCACCTTGTTTACTCTCCTTTGCAACTTGTCCCTTGGCCTTGGGTTGTTGGCTGTGGTTAGTTGTTGATTCTCCCCCCTCCGCACCATCTCCTAGCACTGTGACCAGTGATGAAATTCAATTTTTTTTTACTACCGGTTCTGTGGGCGTGGCTTGTTGGGTATGGTGTGGTTTGGTGGGCGTGGTGTGGCTTGGTGGGCATTGCTTGGTGGGCGTGGCAGGGGAAGGATATTGCAAAATCTCCATTCCCACCCCGCTCTGCGGCCAGCCAGAGGTGGCATTTGCTGGTTTTCTGAACTACCCAAAGGCAGCCCTTGAAGAGCATTCGGAGACTTCAGCTCGTCCAGAATGCAGCCGCGCGAGCGATTGTGGGTGCACCTCGGTACACCCACATTACACCTATCTTCCGCGAGCTGCACTGGTTACCGATTGGTCTCCGGATACGCTTCAAGGTGCTAGTCGTCACTTATAAAGCCCTTCA
>NC_045554.1:10413842-10416342 GCF_009769535.1 Thamnophis elegans
TTTTACCTTGAGTTTGTATCTATTGTTTGCCTGTGTATTATTGCGGTTGAAGCTGAAGTAGTCATTGACAGGTAGGACGTCCTAGTAGACAATTTTGTGTACTACGCTTAGGTCAGACCACAGGTGGCATAGTTCCAGGTTGTCCAAGCCTAAAATTTTGAGCCTGGTGGCATAAGGGATTCTGTTGTGAGCAGAGGAGTGGAGGACTCTTCTTGTGAAATACCTCTGGAGCCACTCAATCGTATTAATGTCCAATATACAGTGTGGATTCCAGGCAGATGAGCTGTATTTGAGGATTGGTCTAGCAAAAGTTTTGTATGCCTTAGTTAACAGTACAATTATGAGACGGTCTGATTCATACCACTTGCTAAAACAGACCCTGGATGCTTGCAATGAATCGAACAACAAATACACAGCTGCAGTTTAGCCTCAAGGAGTGAAATCTTAGTCAGTGTTTGTTGTCTATGATTACTCATCGTAAGCGGTGACATCAGTGTCATTCTTGGTTTGAAAAAAGTTGAAATGCTGAAACGGAGAATTTGGGAAGCATCCGTCTCATTCCAAGGCTGTTTGGAGACCAAGACCTGTCCAGGCAGTCCTTGGAGAGAAATTGCCACCACATTTAGTATCTAGTCACGCAAACCATTTCATAGACCTCTGGATGGGGTGCTGGCTGGGTCAAAAGAAGGAGCTTTCAAAGACCTTAGTTGCTAATGTAGAGGTGAGTTTGAAAGGGATGATTCTCACCAAATCCCCTTGATTGGTAGTTAAATATTATTTCTATAATGTGCTCCAGTGAAGAAACATCTTCTTCGGAAACAGCACAGAAATTGTTGTAGGTAATCCAAAGATTTCGGGACTCATTTTGAGGAAGGAAAGGGGAAAGGGGAAAGGGAGGGAGACAGGAAGGAAGGAAGGAAGGAAGGGGGGAAAGGCAAAAAGAAGGGGAAGGGAAAAGGAAGGAAGGAAGGAAAGAAGGAAGGAAGGGAAAGGCAAAGAGAAAGAGAAGGGGAAGGGAAAAAGGAAGGAGGAAGGAAAGGAGGGAAGGAAGGATCTGGAGAACACAATGCAAGATAAAGATGAATCCAGAATCCAGCTGTAAGCATCTCTAGATAGCCTTTATGATAGGTGGAATGAGATTATGATTCGGATTATGGAAATCCTCACCATCTAGTGATGATTTCAGCTTTTGCAGCCTGATTTAGCAGCCCTAAGCCAGCATGGCTGACGGACTAAACTCCCGAGGTGGCGCAGTGGTTAAATGCAGCACTGCAGGCTACTTCAGCTGACTGCAGTTCTGCAGTTCGGCTGTTCAAATCTCACCGGCTCAGGGTTGACTCAGCCTTCCATCCTTCCGAGGTGGGTGAAATGAGGACCCGGATTGTTGTTGGGGGCAATATGCTGACTTTGTAAACTGCTTAGAGAGGGCTGAAAGCCCTATGAAGCGGTATGTAAGTCTAACTGCTATTGCTATTGCTATTGCTCAGCCTACAACCCTGGTTAGGGAAGTTTGGGAGATAAAGCTCAGCGGTTTTTCAGCAACATTAAGATGTGTGGTCTTTACTCCACCAATACTGGGCGGTGGGAGGGGGATTCAGGAAGTTGAAGTCCACCCAACTTAAAATTGCCAGGTTTGAAAAAAAAAATATAGCCGAAAGGACGCAACTCAATGCATCTATGAGCTCTTTCAGGGAAAGGAAGGGTAGAAATGACACTAAATACTTGCAACAAACAATAGTTTTGCGTAAAGGGAAAAAAAGAAACAATTTTTTACGCCACTCTATTTGTCCCCCAATTGGGGAAAAAAATGCTCTTTCTGTGCCTTAAATGCTAGACAATTTCTACGCCTAGTTATTTTGCAATTCACTACACGGAGGGGAAGAGAGCCAATAATTCTTTTCCCAGCAGAGGTTTCCTGGCTCTTTCAACCACAAAACAGCTGTTTTTCATTTCAGGTGGATGTTACACACACACACACACACACACACACACACATACACACACACAAACACACACATAAAAACCAATGGCTTTCAGGCATTCCTTTTATTTCAGGCATTTCAATGGCTGCCCAACTCAGACAATGTGACTCTGAGTGGTGTAACCAATAAAGTAGAATAAAATAAAATTTTTAAAAACGATCGAGTCACAACAACAAAATAAACCAGCAGCTCCGGTTAAAACCCAACAAAGACAATATCACGGTGATCGGAACTCACCTCTCTATTCTAACTTATCCAGTTGGGAATTCTCTATAGCTTGACCCAAGGATCTGGGAAGAGAGCCAGGTCTCAACTGCCTTTCTAGAAGTCGGTGGGGTGGGGGCTAATTGCAGAGGTGGGTTTCACATAATTTTTATCCCCGGTTCACTGCGCACTGAAAATGCACTTTGCTCGTGCGCGGGGCTTGCATGCACGTGCGCGGCTTAGAATAGCATAGCACCGGTGCGGGTGGTCATCACTACTGGTTCCTCCAAACCAGTCTGAACTGGCTGAATATC
>NC_045554.1:10421342-10477911 GCF_009769535.1 Thamnophis elegans
GAAAAGGTGATCACATGCTTCATTGTTGGTGGAGAAGAAGAGAAGGGCTGAGGAAGGGGCTTGCTAGGCTTTTTATAACCTGTTCAGTCCCACCTCTCTGTTTCCTGTTCCTGTGTAAGAAATTTATTCTGATTGGTTGTCAGACTCCCATGGGGCCATGCAGGGGCAACTCTCTAGGCTGTGTTTTGAATCCAGGTTTGGTTGAGTTCTCAGATGCCATGTGGTCAGTTGGGGCCAACATTATCATGCTTTCCTGTAGCTGAAGTGGAAAAATCTTTATTATGTAAAGTGGACTAGCTTGGCCTTCTTAATGGCCCATTAACAAAGTGGGGATGGGCAGGAAGCTACAGCCAGCTATTCTGTCTTTTAAAACATGTTTCTTTCTTCTCACATCCAGATAAATATTCTGCCTTTTCAATATTTCCTAGGATATTTCATTTTTCTGGGAGAGGTCTGGATGATAACTTCCCACAATAGAGTACAACTTGATTAGCAGTACAAGTTTTCCTCCTCTTTGTTAACTGGACTTTGCTTTCTGTTGAGCTAAGGGCAAGAGGCTTCATAGGTCATTCAGTTTGGCTCTCCAACAATTCCTAGCCCCTTCCCACATATCTGCTTGGGCTGTTGATTCAATGGACCCAATAATAGGGCTGGCCCTTCTCACATTTGTGTTGGGAAAGATGTGTTGTGGCCTGCCAATGGCCAGTAGAGCTGGCAGCAGAGTCAGACAGTGAGGAGGTTGGGGAGAAACATGGGCCAGTCCTGGAGGCTGGAGAAGGTTCGGATGAGGGCTCTGTGTCGGAGGAAGAGAGGGGGCTGAGGCTGTCTGGCAGCTCTCAGGTGCCTATGGAGCTAAACAGCAGTGAGGCAGAGGAACAGCTGGAGCCTGTTCCCAGTGTGCACATGCGCAGAGCTGACAGAAGAAAAGAACAACTCAGAAATCAGGGTAGACTTGGGAGTAAAGTCACAGGTGGACGGTGAATGTCCCCTCCCATAGGAAATAAAGGAGGAGCAAAAGGGGAGGGGGCTTTTGCAGGGAACAATTCGTTCATTCGGTCGTTAGATTCATTTCAGGAGTGTGAAGATCTGTCCGTGAATCCCAGAGACTCTGTGCCCAGTCTTTCCTTGCACAGCACCTCATTTGAGAAAATATTTACATGGCAGCTTTCCAAGATAGATAAGGTCTGTGGCCATAAATATTCCTTTGAAAAACTGTTTGCCAGGCCTTTGCTGAATGTGAAGGAGAGGACTCACATTCATTTAATAAAAGGGGTTTTGTCGGGACCAGGACTCTGCCTCATGCTTTTTGGGGAAGCCTACGTCAGGGCAGGATGATCTCAGTGAAAGGATAACTTCTAACCTGATCCAAGGGTCAAGTGGTTTTGGAATCCTTCTGGAAGGTGTAACTCATTTTCTGGAAGAATTGAACTTGGAAACATGGCTTCCATTAGCGTCCGGTCCTTGGAAATCGCTAGCGATTTGAAGGGGAAAGAAATTAGGTCACGGAAGAACGGCAAACGAAGAGCAGCGACGGCTAAGGAAGGGTATACAAAATCCTTCCATTTATCTTGGACTTCTGAATAGATTATGAGTGTTAGTTCCGCTCTGTACATTTTGTGCTCCTGGTGCAGTCCGAAGCGTTTATTCCACACTGCGTGGGTTCCTGCTAGAGGGGAAAAAACTGCCCGGTGTTTATTTTGAAAACAGAATCTCTGCTCCTTGGAGTTTCTGGATAATGTGATTTGTCCGGGATGAAGGAATAAATAGTTTATTTTAATCCCTTGAATACAGACGTAGCGTATAAACAGAGCCCGGGTTTTTCTCACAAAGGAATTGCGGTTTATGATCCGTTTAGGAGGACTGGAATTTGCCAGCTGTGGTCAGGGAAGCACAGAGGAGATGGAAAATTTCACACCTTGTCGGACAATGTCAGGCTAATCCTAGATGTGTCTCAACCAGGCCTTGTTCCTTTCTCCAGTTGGTGGCTGCAAAGAAGACCTCAAGCTTAGAAGCTAGAACACCACGGTCCTCACTAGTTTTGCTGCCAAAAGGAAAATGAAAAATAAAATTGGTGGTTATTTCTATATATTTTCTGTCTTCTGAATTCATAGCAAACACGTGCTCTGCACTGATTAGTTTCCATCCATTTTTTCTTCTTCTTCTTCTTCTTCTTCTTCTTCTTCTTCTTCTTCTTCTTCTTCTTCTTCTTCTTCTTCTTCTTCTTCTTCTTCTTCTCCTTCTCCTCCTCCTCCTCCTCCTCCTCCTCTTCTTCTCCTTCTCCTCCTTCTCCTCCTCCTCCTCCTCCTCCTACTCCTCCTCCTCCTCCTCCTCCTCCTCCTCCTCTTCTTCTTCTTCTTCTTCTTCTTCTTCTTCTTCTTCTTCTTCTTCTTCTTCTTCTTCTTCTTCTTCTTCTTCTGTCTTCAGGTGCTTTAGCGAACTAAGCAAGTGAAGCTTAGTTGAGATCATGGATACCATGCCCTCTCTGTACCTCAGGTTTATTTTATTTATTTATTTTATTTAGTTTGTCAAACATGTACAAGATGACAGGTATAAATATAAACATGGACATGAATGAAAGAATTGAATACAAATAAATGGGGACCGTAGGATAGGGATAGGAGGCACGCCGGTGTGCTTATGCACGCCCCCTTTATGGACCTCTTAGGAATGGGGTGAGGTCCACGCTAGACAGTTTGAAGTTGAAGCTGTGGGGGTTTGAGGATGTAACAACAGAGTCGGGTAGAGCATTCCAGGCGTTGACCGCTCTGTTGCTGAAGTCGAATTTTCTGCAATCAAGTTTGGAGTAGTTTATCTTGAGTTGGTATCTATTGTTTGTCCAAGTATCATTGAGGCTGAAGCTGAAGTCGTCGTTGATGGGTAGGACATTGTAGCAGACAATTTTGTCTACAGATGCAATCTTTAATTCACTGGGAAGATAACCCGGGTCAAATAGTTTAGTATTATTGTGTGGAAAGCTGTTAAATATTGGGATGAGGTGAGGAAGATTAGAAAGCCTGAAAGGTGACCCTCAGGTGATCAAATCAGTGGAACAACTTGCCTCCAGAAGTTGTGCATGCTCCAACACTGGCATTTTAAAATAAGAGATTGGATAACTATTTGTCTGAAATGGTTAGGGTTTCCTGCCTAAGCAGGGGGTTGGACTAGAAGACCTCCAAGGTCCCTTCCAACTCTATTACTGCTATTCTATTCTATTCTATTCTATTCTATTCTATTCTATTCTATTCTATTCTACTCTACTCTACTCTACTCTACTCTACTCTACTCTACTCTATTCTAAATGTTGCCGGCCTACAATGTCTAAGCCTTTTGGTTTTATTTTAGATAAGGTAATTCACAGGAGCATCTCGAATCTGTCTCAAACATTTTGGGTAGAACGAATCTTGCATTTAAGTAAATAAGATTATTGTTAATACCACTTTATAATGCCTTGGTAAGGCCAGACTTGGAATTCTGCATTCAGTTTTGGTCGCCACAATGTAAAGAAGAGGTTGAGACTCTAGAAAGAGTTCAGAGAAGAGCAACAAAGAGGATTAGGGAACTGGAGGCTAAAACAGATGAAGAACGGTTGCAGGAACTGGGTATGTATAGTTTAATGAAAAGAAGGACTAGGGGAGACTTGATAGCAGTCTTCCAATACCTCAGAGGCTGCCACAAAGAAGAGGGAGTCAAGCTATTCTCCAAAGCACAAGAAGCAATGGGTGTAAATTAATCAAGGAGAGAAGCAACCTAGAACTGAGGAGAAATTTCCTGACAGTGAGAACAATTAACCAGTGGAACAACTTGCCTCCAGAAGTTGTGGATGCTCCAACACTGGAAGTCTTTAAGAAGATGTTGGATAGCCATTTGTCTGGTGTAGGGTTTCCTGCCTAAGCAGGGGGTTGGACTAGAAGACTTCCAAGCTCCCTTCCAACTCTGTTACTCTATTCTATTCATTATGTTTACAATATGTTGAGTTTTGTGGGTTTGCTTGTGTGTATGTGCGTGTGTGTGTTTACAATTTGAAATAAGTAATTAATTTGCATGTTTGCTATGAGCTATAAAGATTTTGGAGATTGCTAATCAATAACTCTTTTGGAGTTAGATAACATATGATTCTCTATGCAATGTATCTAACCCAGTTATATAAATTCAAAAATTCTTCCTTTGGAAAGGGATGCTGTAAGGAAAAATCACTGGCACCCAGCCAGGATTCTCATTCTTTTATTGCAAATTTGTCATATTTAGTCTTCACCCCAAACAGATGGTAGGAAACTTTAAGGACAGACAACCTTTTGGCAGTTCATTCGTTCTGTCCTTGAGTGCAGCAGTCATGATTAACTCAAAATGTTTCCAACAACTCTAATACTGACTTTAAGCATTTATTTAAGTTTACATGCCACTCGTGTCATGCCTGATTCTAACAGCTTATGAATCTTAACAACTGGTCATCAGAGTAAAAATAGAACTGAACCGTATGAATGGAACAACTGATTAAAATTGTAGCATCCCACACACCAAAGAACAACTGTAGTATCATCTGCATTGGGAAAAGGCTAATTAAGTCATCCAAAGGATAGGTCCTGGCCAGAGGTGGGCTCCTACCAGTTCGCACCTATTCGGTAGAACCGGTTCGTCAAATCAACCGAACCGGTTAGAAGAGGTTCCACCAGTGGACCCAGAAAGCAGGCCACACCAAAGAAGAGGTTCCAAATTTTTTTGAAACCCACCACTGGTCCTTGGATAGGATTATTCTACACTATCATGCTCCTATTTATAAAACTCAGTGCCTCTGTGAAAGGTAAGGATGACTCCTGCGTTTGTGGTGCAATCAGAACATTGCGTGTGTTGAAGTTGTTTTAACGCAAACCAAAGATGCCTTTTAAAAAACAAGTTTACATCCTATTCTTATGCATGCCAGTGCTGTGTGTGAGGTAATTTAAGGTGGTTCTGACCAATGTCATCAGCATCTTCATATCCGGTCAGATGGGCAGCAAGCCACTCCCATCCGGTCACATGGGTGGCAAGCCACTCCCACAAAGGAGGCCACACCCACAGAGTAGGTTCGAACAATTTTTGAAACCCACCACTGGTCCTGGCAGTCACTGCTGCCAGTTTGCTCATGGCCACGCAATGCGCAGAAGCAAGATGGTGCCACCTATGGCGCCACCTGGAGAACCAGTGCAGGGGCGTGGCAGGCCTGGGTCGCTGCTGGTTCCAGTGACCCAGACTGCCAAACCACTACCGGTTCCGAACTGCTGGGAACCCACCACTGAAATACTGCTATCAAGAGGACAATACTGGACAAGAAAGGCTGGTGAGATGTTTATGGAACTCAGAGACTAGTTATTGCTAGCAGTTTAAAGCCGGGGGAAGGAAGAATGCTTGGACTCGTCATGATTTAACTATTATGGTCATCAAAAGATGGGCTTGAAAGAAAAAAGATGTCTTCTATTTTAGTTCACTTGCTTAGAGGCTATTTCTGTCTTTTAGGAGATGATAGACTCTCAACTCTCCACCTAGAACCAGGGGTGGGCTTCAAAATTTTTAGCAAGGGGTTCTATGGCCGGTTGCTGGGTGGATGTGACCATGGTGGGCATGGCCCAGTGGTGGGTTACGACTGGTACGTAACTGGTAAGTGGGTAACGGTGCCTGCCGGGAGCACCAGGTACCGTTCTGGTACTGTGCTCTGGAGGGCCCACCCACCCGCCCGCGCTCCTTACTGGTATTTGAGGTTTTTGGGGCTTCCATGCACAGAGCATACGGTGCCTGCGCGATGCTCCGCTGAGCAGCTGGAGGGTCGCGGAGGCATAGTGGAGCATCGTGGAGATGGTAAGTACGCATGTGCATGCCACGCATGTTCATGTGGTGGATGGACGGTCCGGTTGCACCATATCAGTTGCACCGGGATCCAGAATCCACCACTGGTGTGGCCTAGTTGGCCTCCTGCACCATGGCAGGAGGGTTGCCCTCCCTGGACTCCGGAGGCTTTCCTCGAGACTCCGGGAGGGCAAAATGGCCTCTGGCCTTGCCGAACTTCTGATAGGCCCATTTTCTGCCCTCCCTGAGCCCCTATATGTGTCCTGCACTTACCTGCATCCAAAACGGGCCACGTGGGGACTCCTGGGAGGGAGGAGCAGGGTTGGTGGGGCCAGCCAGGCATGGGATTTGGGGGTTCTCCGAACTGCACAGAATCTTACCTAGAGGTTCTCCCGAACCCCTGCAAACCTCCAGCAGCCCACCTCTGCACTAGAACGAAGGAGAAACTTCCTGACAGTGAGAGCAATGGCTCAGGGGAACAGCTTGCCTCCAGAAGTGGTGGGTGATGGGTGCTCCGTCACTGGAGGCTTTTAGGAAGAAACTGGACAGCCATTTGTTGGGAATGGCATAGGGTTTCCTGCTTGAGGGGAGTTGCATTGGAAGACTTCCAAGGTCCCTCCCAACTTCGTTATTCTGTTATGTTATTCTGTTATTCTTTCTGTGATCACATGTATCCATCCTATCAAGCCCAATGAAAGTCCTGAATGATATAGGATCTTCTACCATAGACAGGGAATTTGACTAAAAGACCTCTAAAGTCCCTTCCAACCCTATTCTTCTATGTTCTCCATACCCTTAACATGCACTTGAAGGCCATTCTTTATATTTGGTACTCGCTAGGTTTATGCCAAAGTCATTCTTTGAGGTGGAAAAGGTTGTGCGGAAATTTGAGAGTAGGATCTACTTCCCCATGGTAATACACTGTGTTGAATCAGCCAGATTGCTGTTGTGTTTAATGATTCCTTTTGTGGACGAGAAGGTTGGGTGTTTGCCCAGTCCAGAAGAGGTGAAGCCATTCACAGCCAAGTTCTGGAGAGTGGAGATGCCAGCGTGGAAGAAGAAGCTTGGACCATGTGATGGATTTGTGGGTGTGGGGACAAGATCATGAACTTTCAACTGGGTGGGAATCCGAGGAGGTTTTCAGAATTGGGATAATATCAGCGTTCCAAGTATCATGCAGAATTAAATCAGAGTCCAAGGCAAAATGATCCTTAAAGTTCCAATTTAATAAGTCAGACACCTTGGCACATCTGTGGAATCCCAATTCTGGAAGTTACCTCGGATTCCCACCCAGTTGAAAGTTCATGATCTTGTCCCCACACCCACAAATCCATCACATGGTCCAATCTTCTTCTTCCACGCTGGCATCTCCACCCAGCTGGTTCCGGTCAGGTGCAGAGATGCAGAGACAAAAGATGACCTTGGGCTTCTAGAAAAGAATGACAACAACACATTCCACAATTCTACTCCTTTCTATTCCACCCTCCCAATTACTACACTAATGAAACAGCATAGTGAAATAAGAGAGAGTGTGGCAGGCCAAAGATCCTAAAAGGGATATAACCGCAGGCCTGACAGCCATCGTCTAAGATCTCTCGCTCCTTATTCCATTTGGATTCTTATTGAAGGTTTTGTCATCACATTGTCTGTCTGAAGGAAGGTGTACTTGCAGTTGTGATGGTCATTGTGATTTTTTTTGATGCCAGCACAAAAGACATCTGTATCCCACAAGCTGTATCCAAACAGCTATCACCAACCAAATTGTAGTCTCTATATATAAAGCGAAATACCACTCATGCATCATCACTAAATCTCCAGAACTATAAAGCCTACAAACCTGAACTTTGGCATGTATGTTCTTCTTGGCTTCTTGGTGCTCTCTAAGAAAGGATTTTTTCAAAATGACCACCAGATCATTACTATTTCTTATATTATTAGTAACACGCTCTGATGTTAAGGAGTTAGACGTTCTACTTCCCCTCCCCATCTGAAAAGAATTCTGTTCCAACTGCCACTTGAGCTTGGGTGTTGCCAGTGCATGACTCATCTGGCCTGTGCGCTGGGAGTTTAGACATTCTACTCCTCCTCCCCACCTGAAAAATGCTCTGATGCTAAGGAGTGAGCATGAGGGAGATAGAAGAGGATCAATGGGGCCAGGCTGAGGGAGAGTAGGGGGATAGGAGAGGAGAGGCCTCTGCGGGGCCAGCCTGAAGGAAAGAAGGGGAGAGGAGAGGCTAATCATAACTACTCATTAATTTTCAAGCTGTAAGTGTTGATTTATTAAGCCTGATGACATAGTTTTATAGCAGAGCACAGGTATCCAGCTAGTATTTAATATAACACAAGGGTAAGCCGTTGGAAAAAAAATAACAAGGAAAGAATCACACTGTATTCACTGTATTTAATGAATGTCCACTACAGGTCAATGAAATCATGTTTAGTTTTGGGTGGGTTCTGCTCACTTCAGAAGCTGAGGTCCACCCCATTCTGCCTGACCATTCCAGAGTCCATTATGGGTCTTGGCTCTGAAAAAAGTGGTACCTCCTCAATTTAGCTCACTGTTTCTCAGCCTTGGTAACTTTAACATCTGTGGACTCGGCTAGCTGGGGGATTCTGGGAGTTGAAGTCCACACATCTTCGAGGTTACCAAGTTTGAGAAGCACTGAGATCATGAAGGAAAGTTCAAGAGCCAGCAAGCTAAGGTAAAGGTAAAGGTTCCCCTCGCACATATGTGCTAGTTGTTCCCGACTCTAGGGGGCGGGTGCTGATCTCCGTTTCAAAGCCAAAGAGCCAACATGGTCCGAAGACGTCTCCGTGGTCACGTGGCCAGCATGACTAAATGCCAAAGGTGCACAGAATGCTGTTGCCTTCCCACCAAAGGTGGTTCCTATTTTTCTACTTGCATTTTTTACGTGCTTTGGAACTGCTAGGTTGGCAGAAGCTGGGACAAGTAACGGGAGCTCACTCCATTACGCGCCACTAGGGATTCAAACTGCTGAACCACCGACCTTTCGATCAACAAGCTCAGTGTCTTAGCCACTAAGAACACTGCAATTCTGGGATTCCCGCTTTCTCTTTTTGCGAACCAAAGAAGGGACTCAACTTTCCCTGCCCAGAAACTGTTGACGTTCTGTTGCAGAAATCACGATAAGATCCATCTGTAGGTGGATTTTCCTTGTCCTCCATTCCCAGCAAAGGCAATCAACAGCCGTGCTTCAAATAGCATCATGAGCCGAGCTGCTGGTGCCACAGCAGATCTGTTTAAGGTGCCCCCAGGGCTCTTTCTTCTGTTGATGGGTAATGGGTGTGAGTGTGGGTGTGAGGGCTGTCACCAACTAAGGCTTGACAGAGTGTCTTCTTACTAGCACATCGTGTTCTACCCGTTGCAACCTGGTGCCAAAAACTTCCGTTTGGAATGAAAGAGCGTTGAGATTGAAGCATTGTTGGGAGAACCAGAATTAAATCAGGCAGAAAACAGTCCTGTTTAGCAGAAGCCTTCTTCATTTTAGGGCATAATTTAGAGCAGGGCAAGCAGAAGATAGAGAGGGGAGTGCCATTTTGCCACAGTTACTTTTGAGAGTTGGGAACCACGAAAGGCAGTCCATTTTCTAGGTTAGCCACAGAGTTCTCCATCTGTGCTTCAAGACTTTGGAATTCGGAAGAAACAGAGAGATGGCAAGATATAGAGTAGTAAACAAGGACCAGTAGTAGACCAGAAGACAATGGTGGTGATAGACACAGCAGACAGCAACATCAGGAAGAAGGAATATGAGAACCGAAGAAGTAGGGACTGAAGAAGGAACTAGAGAGGATGTGGCAAGTGAAGGCCAAAGTGGCCCCAGTGATGGTAGGAGCACTAGAGACTCAAACTCCTCAGCTGGGAGAGGAGCTACAAGAGATCCCAGGAGCAACATCAGAGCTCTGTCCAGAAAAGCGCAGAGCTAGCGAGGACTAAGTCACTGTGTAGAATCCTCCAACTTCCAGGCCTCTGACGGAGGACCTGAGATTGTGAAAGACACAGGTCATGTATAAGAGTGAGAAGGGAAGATAGATAGATAGATAGATAGATATAGATGATGATAGATAGAAAGGTGATAGATGATAGAGAGGTGATAGATGGTAGCTAGAGATGATTGATAGATAGATAGATAGATAGATAGATAGATAGATAGATAGATAGATAGATAGATAGATAGATGGATGGATGGATGGATGGATGGATGGATGGGTGGGTGGGTGGGTGGGTGGGTGGGTGGATAAAATAAAAGGCAGATAGCTAGATATAGATGATGATAGATTGATAGAAAGGTGATAGATGATAGAGAGGTGATAGATGGTAGCTAGAGATGATATGATAAAAGGCAGATAGCTAGATATAGATGATAGATTGATAGAAAGGTGATAGATGATAGAGAGGTGATAGATGGTAGCTAGAGATGATAGATAGATAGATGGATGGATGGATGGATGGATGGATGGATGGATGGATGGATGGGTGGGTGGGTGGGTGGATATAATAAAAGGCAGATAGCTAGATATAGATGATGATAGATAGCTAGATGATAGATTGATAGATCGATAGAGAGGTGATAAACGGTAGGTAGAGATGATAGCTAGATAGATAGATAGACACATAGATTGATATAGATAGCTAGACACAGATAGATAGATATAGATAGATGATACTGTAGATAGAGATCATAGACAGGCACATTTAGTTATAGATAAATAGATGATAGATGATAGATAGATAGATAGATAGATAGATAGATAGATAGATAGATAGATAGATAGATAGATAGATAGATAGATAGATAGATCTCAGAATCAGAGAGATGGGGTAATCTGTCTGCCGATACAGTATCTATCATCTATCTATCTATCTATCTATCTATCTATCTATCTATCTATCTATCTATCTATCTATCTATCTATCATCTATCTATCTATCTATCTATCTATCTATCTATCTATCTATCTATCTATCTATCTATCTATCTATCTATCTATCTATCTAAGCTTTCTTCTTCCATATTCCTTTAATGAACTGGTCCAGAAGACTTTTTCCTTCACTTTGCTCCTTGTTAAAGGTTTGTCCTTACCATGTTATTCTTAATAAACATTAAAACAAACAAACAAAAAAACCCCAAAACCTCTCTGTGCTCAAAGACACATCCATCTTGCCCCACCCCCACCCCTCACCGCCCTCTTCCCCCCCAAAAAGAACCTTTGTCAAAATATACACTATACAGAGGTGCATCCACCCATTCATAGGTTATGTATATGTACAGAGTCTTTCGGAAGAGTCTGTGGAGCGGAGTGCCCAGGCAACCCACAGGCACAAGGGGAAGGAGGTGTGCATATAACAGACATGGGCTCGAACCAATCACGGTTTCAAACACTTCCCCCTTTTCTCCCGCCTCTGCAGTTTCCGGAGGCGCCGAGTCCAGGCGTCCCGCCATTGGATCACCAAGCTGTTCTTGTCGGCCATTAGTCCTGGCCGGTCACTGGGGTTTTCACTGATCCCCATAACTAAGTACTTCTTGCTAATTTGGATCTTGGGACATTTGCAAGCCAGGTCTTTCATGTGGATCCATAAGAAGTTATCGCCCCGTTTCACACGTTCGTCCCGACACTTGTAGACCGAGAGGATGTTGACGGTGAACTTGGCCCAGTTGGCTACCGTCTCCATGTCTAAGACATTGACTTGGACAACTGAAAGAGAAGTCGAGACAAATGTCAGTACCAGGGTTCCAAGCAGGGGTGGGTTCCTGCCAGTTTTAACCTCTTCTATAGAAGAGGTTCCACAAATCTACCGTGCCATTTAGAACCGGTTCCAGCTTCTTCCCCACACCTGTCCACACCACGCTTGCCCCGCCTGCCGCTCACTGATTGGCTGGCTCACCAATTGCCCCGCCCACCTCTAAGAGTCCTATCTAAACCTTAAAGTCTTAAAGCTGTCAAGTTTGAACACCCCTGTGGGTTTTTTTTAAAGAGTTAGGGGGTGCAAGGGTCTTGTAACTTGACAGTTTTAAGACTTGCACACTTCAATGCCAGAGTTCCTGAGCCAACATGACTGGAGGAGGAATTCTGGGAGTTGAAGTTCACAAGTCTTAAAGCTGTCAAGTTTGAACACCTCTGGTTTTTTTAAGGGTTAGGGGTGCAAGGGTCTTGTAACTTGACAGCTTTAAGACTTGCGTGCTTCAAATGCCAGAGTTTCTGAGCCAACATTTTGGTTGCTAAGCAAGAGCATTGTTAAGTGAGTTTCACCACATTTTACAAGTTGGCAACGCCCACCCAGTCACATGGCTGGCAAGCCACTCCCACCTGGTCACATGGCCAGCAAGCCACTCCCACAAAGCAGGCCACAAAGAGGTTCTAAAAAAATTTGAAACCCACCACTGGTTCCAACTAATATACCCAACGGAATCAAAACTCCAAGGCAGGCATATACCTCAAAGTATCTGTCAGAAATGGTGTAGGGTCTCCTGCTTGGGGGGGGGTGTTGGACTAGGTGACCTACAAGGTCCCTTCAAACTCTGTTAATCTGTAATCTGTCTATCTCTCTCTGTCTCTCTCTCCCCGCCTCTCTCTGTCTCTGTCTCTTTCTCCCCCACCCTTAATTTTAAAAAGCCCCTTGTCTCTCTTTTTCCAATCATGGATTTTTATACATTTGCTTTATCCCACCAACAACCTGGGATACGGGAAACCTCAACCGAAGGGACGTTTTCAACTAAATGAACAAATAATTATTACCTGATTGCAATTATCTCCAAGGATAATTGTGCCTTTATAAAAAAACACACACGATTTCCCCCCTCCTCCTTCTTTCAGCTCTGCAGTTGCCACCCAACCCCACTCAGCCCTTGGATAACTATCACGAATTCCCGTTCCCTTTCCATCTTTGCCAAAAACATCTTTTTTCTTGGAACCAAAGAGTTCCTGGAGAAGATCAATCAAAACCTCAGCCTTTTTAGTCATTCTCCTCTTTCTCTCTGTCTCTCTCTGTTTTTCTCTGTCTGTCTCTGTCTCTCTCTCTGTGTGTGTATCTCTCTCTCTCTCTCTCTGTCTGTCTCTGTCTGTCTCTCTCTGTTTCTCTCTCTGTCTGTCTCTGTCTGTTTGTCTGTCTCTATTTCTCTGTCTCTCTCTGTCTCTCTATTTCTCTGTCTGTCTGTCTTGCTCTGTGTGTGTGTGTATGTGTCCATCTCTCTGTCTATTTCTCTGTCTCTGTCTCTCTATTTCTCTCTCTCTCTCTCTCTCTGTCTTTATTTCTCTCTCTCTGTGTGTGTCTGTCTCTCTGTTTCTCTGTCTGTCTGTCTGTCTCTCATGCTATTTCTCTGTCTCTGTCTCTCTCTATTTCTCTCTATTTCTCTCTATTTCTCTCTCTCTATTTCTCTCTCTGTGTGTGTCTCTGTCTATCTGTCTGTCTCTCTCTCTCTCTGTCTCTATCTCTGTCTCTGTCTGTCTCTCTCTCTCTGTATGTGTCTCTTTCTCCCCCCTCTCTGTGTATCTGTCTCTCTGTCTCTCCCTCCCTCTCTCCCTCTGTGTGTATGTGTGTGTGTGTGTGTGTGTCTGTCTGTCTGTCTGTCTCTTTTGCTTGCTACTCAAGGGGGCAACTATGCTTATGTCTGGGTGATTAATAGTCCACAGGCGGGATGCCCTGAGCCCCAACTCTGCAGACCTCCCATCCTATTCAAAATCTCTCTCTCCACCGCACACACCTTGCGGAAGAGAGAAAAATGTGCTTTTTAACATATTTGGCAGACAGAGAGACTTTGGGGTGGAGAAAGGAAAAGGGAGCACAATGTTTTTGGAGATTTGAGAAGGGTTTCCACACACACACAGACACACACACACACACCCTCTTTCTTTCTAGCTCATTTCAAACCGGGGAGAAGAGGCGAGATGGATGAGCATGGAGTTGGCCTATTTTGGGGGGATGGCAGCATAAGAAGCACGAGAACTGTGGGGCAAATGGGAATTTAAGCTTCGCTGAGGTAAGCCTGAGCCAGAGTTCATTTGGAAGATCTTATGTCCTACTGATCTCTCCCCTACTCTGCTCTGCCTCTTCTGGTCTAGAATTTGCTCCGCAGAAGCTGAAAAGAATGAAAAGCAAATTTCCTAAGGGGCTTAACAAAAGTGCGCTGGAGCTGGGCCCTCCAAACTCAGCAACTTTAAGACTCGTGGACTTCAACTCCCAGAATTCCTCAGCCACACAGAGTTGTCAAACTCAAGGCCTGGGGGCTGGATGCAGCCCATGGCATGCTTAGATCTGACTCATAGGAACACCCTGGAAACAGCAAAGGTCCTTTTGTGGCCTGCCAGCAGCCAGTGGAGCTGGCAGCAGATTCGGACAGTGAGGAGGTTGGGGAGGAACATGGGCCAGTCCTGGAGTCTGGGGAAGGCTCTGAGGAGGGCTCTGTATCAGAGGCAGAGAGGGGGCCAGGGCCGTATGCCAGTTATCAGCTGCCTTCGGAGTCAGACATCAGTGAGGCAGAGGAACAGCTGGAGCCTGTTCCCACTGTGCGCATGCGCAGAGCTGCCAGACAAAGGGAACAGGTAAGGAACAAGGGTCGACTTGGGAGTAAGGCCACAGGTGGACGGTGAATGGCCCCTCCCAGAGGAAATAAATGAGGAGTGAAGGGGGAGTGGAGTTTGCAGGAGACAATGAGTTCCCTTAATTTGTGACTCTCCGAGGCTCCTTGCCAAGTGTCCTAAAAGAACATGATGTGCCCCTATACCACAGGTGCTACCCCTCCTTGAAAACCTCACACACCTGCAAATAAATAATGCTGAAAACAAACAAACAAACAAACAAACACTAAAACTGAGATAAGGAAATCCAGGATGAGGATCAGAAAAGGAGCACGTTCTTACCATAGTCTTTCTTGCAGTACTTTTTCATGTTGATTTTGTAATTGCCCTTGGCTGGCTTGCAGTAGGAGTCACAATCTGTGGGAAGAGGTGGGGAGAAGAAGGCAGGACGTGAGTAGGACCACAACGGGAAAGCAGGAAATGAAGTTGCAACACACCAACCCCAACCAACTTTGCAGGAGGCCTGCCTGAGTCAAGACTCATGCTAGATGAATCCAGAAGTTGGAACCAGCTCTTTGTAGGAAATAATCAACCATGAAAAGCCAGGGAATTCAGCCTGCCATCTCTTCTCCCGTCTGGTCCCAAGAGTCTGGTTGAGTGTATGTTAGGCTAGAAGACATTAGAAAAAAAAGAAATTGGGCACCTCCTTCTTTGGGCCCTTCAGTTCCTCCTCCCTTACTCCCAAGCATTTCATCATCCAAGAAGCTAGAATCAAGGTGTGTTAGAGTATCAACAGGTGCAACCTTTTCCCAGCTAGGTCAGGTAGCATGAAATAAACAAGGAAACGGCTTGGAATGAGGTTCAACCTGCGCAAAGGTCTAAAGGTGCTGTGGGTCATCAAGACAGTGACCAACAGCACAGCTCTCAGGATGGGCAGATATGATCAGGTGTGGGATTCAGCCGGTTCGAACTGGTTCACTGAACTGGTTGTTGCAAGTCCTGGAGGAAACCAACACCCTGAGGGTCTCTTGTCCCTTGTTCCTGTATCTCTTCCTCCCATTCTCCTCCTCCAATTGCTACTCAATTCATTCCGTAGTTAAGTTTGTGCAACATGACCAAGACACAATAGAAGAGGATATTTGTAGGGTGAACTGTGGAGTCCTTGGTGATTTCTGAGGTTGGTGGTTTTCTTGCAGACATTTCATTACCCAATTAGGTAACATCATCAGTGCTAGCTGTCTACCACATCAGGTTTAGATAGCTGTGCAACCACTGATGGTGTTCTTAATTGGGTAATGAGACATCTGCAGGAAAACAACTAAGCTCAGTGGTCAACAAGGACCCCACAACCAAGTCAGTTCAACACCTACCATTCACACAACATCTGGGTTTACTTGGCCTTCTGGGTTCGAATCCCAGAAGGGAATGGCTAGTTGATGAGAGCTAAATAGCTTGAAATAGATCTACACCGGGGGTGTCAAACTCAATTTCACTGAGGTCCTCTGGAGTGGGCGTGGCCAGGGTGGGCATGGCCTGCTCAACATTACTTGTGTCAGGGATGCCTGTGGTGGCCCAAGTGCTCTGCCAGAGAACAAGGGCTCACAATGGCCTCCTAAAACCCTCTGCCAGTGAAAACGGAGCTTGGAAGGGCTGCCGTTTCGGCTGTGACAGCCTCCTGTAATCCTCTGGCAGTGAAAAACGGAGCTCGGGGGTGTGTGTGCCATTTTCAGCTGTGACGGCCTCCTACAACTCTCTGCCAGTTAAAATGGAGCTTGGAAGGGCTGCTGTTTTCGGCTCTGACAGCCTCCTGCAAACCTCTGCCAGTGAAAATGAAGCTCGGGAGGGCTGCCGTTTTCAGCTGTGACGGCCTCCTGTAAACCTCTGCTAGTGAAAATGGAACTCACAGCTCTGCTGAGCTCAGTTTTCGCTGGCACAGGCACCATGGGCCAGTCCTTCGCTGTTTCCATGGCGGCTCCATTTGCAGATCTAGGCACCTAACAGGCCAGATCCAGCCTCTGGGCCTTGAGTTTAACACCCCTGATCTACACTAGTCTCCCATTATTTCTTTGTCAGTAAATATAAATTTAACACCAAATAGTTTGCCCGCAAAGGCTCCTGGATTGGGGCTGAAAGATGAAAAGGAAGCAGTATGCTCTTTCCCATATTTCGGTAGACCAGGTTGCCCTGATAGAAAAAGAAATACACTTGGCTTTAACCTTACTTAATATTGTTTTGTGTGTTTTCCTGTGTTGTGCCTCCATTTGATGCAGAGTATTGCTCATGTCCATAAAAATGTAGCCCTCTGTATTCAACGTATGGTGGGAAAACAATTCTCTCTGTCCAGTTGGTCTCTCCTCCCCACAAAGCTTAAATGAGACATCTTTTCTTTTTTCTGTCCTTGAGAGTTACAAAAATGTTTGGCTGACTGCAGCCAGGCCTGGCACTGGAGTTTCTCAAAAGGAGATGGAAAAGGAGGGAGTAAGGCAGGACGGACAACTGCTGAGCCTTCCAAAAAGGCACTTGGGAAGATTGAACTCTGGATCCATGCCTGAGGGTCTAATGGCACCCTCTTGGCATGGCTGGAGCCCAAAAGCTGCCGGGAAAACAAACTTGGGTAACAGATCGTACGATGAAGAATAGAATAGAACAAAGAACCAGGAATAGAAGAGAACAGAATAGAATAGAAATAGGAGTAGAATAGAATAGAATTAAGAATAGAATAGACTTAAGAGTAGAGCAGAATAGAATTAAGTGTGGAATAGAATTAGGAATAGAATAGAATAAAGAGTAGAATAGAATTAAGAGTAGAATAGAATAGATTAGAATTAAGAGTAGAATAGAATAGATTAGATTAGAAAAGGAGAATAGAATAGAATAGAAATAATAGTAGAGTAGAGTAGAGTAGAGTAGAATAGAATAGAATCAAGAAAACTAACCACTCTTCTCAGTTCTGTGTTGGTCGGATTGCCTTTACAGTGGTAGTCAACCTGGTTCATAGCATTATTTAAAAACATTTTCATTAGGTTTACATAAAATCACCATTACAGTGGAACCGGTGAGCGGTTAGAAAATTTTACTACTAACAGAGATACAAATGTGGGCGGTAGGTATAAAAAGGTTGACTATCCCTGCTGTAGAATATTGTAGGCATTATTTGTTTTAGGAAGGAACAGGAAAGTATCCAGGGAATATCCTCAGAAGATCTTGAAAACAGTGTGTGCATGTATGTGTGTGTGTGTGTATGCACTATATGTATATGTACCTACTACATACATACATACATATACATACATACGTACATACATACATACATACACATGCATATACATGAATAGAATAGAATAGAATAGAGAATCAGGAATAGAATAGAATAACAGAGTTGGAAGGGACCTTGGAGGTCTTCTAGTCCAACCCGCTTCTTAGGCAGGAAATCTGATATCACTTCAGATAATCTCTTCTTAAAAACTTCCAGTGTTGGAGTATTTACAACTTCTGGAGAGAACTGGTTATGTCTAGCTAAACGAAGAGAAGGACTGGGGGAAGACATGAGAGCAGTCTTCCAATATTTGAGGGGTTGTCACAGAGGAGAGGGGACTGACTTATTCTTCAAAGCCCCTAAGGCCAGGACAAGGAGTAACAGGGGGGGAAACGTGCTGAAGAGAGATCCAACCTAGAACTAGGGGGAAATGTTTGAGAGTGAGAACAATGAACCAGTGGGACAGCTATGGGTGCTCCATCACAGGAGGTTAACAATAGCAATAGCAGTTAGACTTATATACCGCTTCATAGGGCTTTCAGCCCTCTCTAAGCAGTTTACAGAGTCAGCATATCGCCCCCAAAGTCTGGGTCCTCATTTCACCCACCTCGGAAGGATGGAAGGCTGAGATTAGAACTACTGAACTGCAGATAACAGTCAGCTGAAGTGGCCTGCAGTACTGCACCCTAACCACTGCACCACCTCGGCTCCCCAGGTTTTCAAGAAGAGACTGGACAGCCATTAGTCTTACATGTGACTTATTTGCCACTCTCTGAGAACTTTCCAATGGAGGAAGAGGGCTTGAGATGTGGGAGAAAAAAACCCAACAAAACCTCTTCCGCAGAGCCACCTCAAAAAAAGAAGAAAGGCAAAATAAATAAATAAATTCCAGAAAGAAAAGTGAATCCAGCTGGCATTTGGCTGTTTTCCTCCTTTTCCACCCAGCTCTCTTTTCAGCCCGGCTTTTCTGCTCCTTGGGCCAAATTTCTGCTCGCTAAAACAACTCACTGCGGCACGAACGCGGGCCAAAAGGGAGCTCCAAATGTGAAGGAATGTAACGAGGTCCTCTCTGCCCCCACCCAACCTCTAATGCCTTGTCCACATTGGCCTTCCTGTTGTTGGTTACCCATTTGATGCGGTTAAGCGGCTGAGCCAAACTCCGGCAACCTTTCTGTGGCTGGATCCCTTCTTTCTCTAACTCCTCCGTTCCATAAATCAACGTCGGATGGAAACGGCCCAAAATGTACGTCCCCGTCCAGCCGTTACCATGCTTGAGATTTGGAGCAACCTGACAGAAGGCGAGAAGAGGCAAAACGTCGAGGCAGAATGTAGCCTGTAAGATCTCAAATCGTGTGGTTTGTTTTGCATGACACACTTAAAGAACTGGGGCTGTGCACAGGCCACAAGCCGCAAGAGCTGCATGCAGGCCACAGAACTAGGGGCTGTGCACATGGCAATGTTCACACATGCCACATTTAGTTGGCTGGGCGTTTTGAGGGGGGAGGGGGGAAGAAGGTCTATTTCAGTGATTGCTCTGAACTAGGCTTCTCCAAAAAGCACCAGACAGAGTCCTGGTCTGGACAAAACCCCTTTTATGAAAGGAATGTGAATTCCTCTCCTTCACCTTCAGCAAAGGCTTCGCAAACAGTCTTCAAAGGAGTATTTATGACCACAGACCTCATCTAGCTTGGAAAGCTGCCATGTAAATATTTTCCAAATGAGGTGCTGTGCAAGAAAAGTCTGTGCACAGAGTCTCTGGGATTCACGGACAGATCTTCACACTCCTGAAATGATCTAACGACCGATGAGCAAATTGTTCCCTGAAAAAAGCCCACTCCCCTTTCCTCTTTTATTTCCTATGGGAGGGGCCATTCACCATCCACCTGTGGCTTTACTCCCAAGTCGACCCGATTTCTGAGTTATCCTTTTCTTCTGACAGCTCTGCCCATGCGCACACCGGGAACAGGCCCCAGCTGTTCTTCTGCTCACTGCTGTCTAGCTGAGAACTTCCAGATGCCTCGGCCCCGTATCTGCCTCTGACGCAGAGCCCTCATCTGAGCCTTCCCCAGCCTCCAGGACTGGTCCTTGCTCCTCCCCAACCTCATCACTTTCCGACTCAGCTGCTAGCTCCACTGACCGCTGGCGGGCCACAGTGATTGAGATTCAATGTATTGCAGGACCAGGGGTGGGTTTCTTGCCCTGTTCCAACCGGTTCGTTGGAACGGGGCTGGCGGCGTCCTCATGCACGCATGTGGTGCACGCATGTGTACTAGCATCTGCGCGACGCTCCAGCTGCTCCTGGAGGATCACGCAGGCGCTGTATGCATCCTGCGCATGTGTGGAAGCGCAGAACTCGTCAAAAACCGGGTAAGGAGCGCGGGCGGGCGGGCGCGCCCTTCGTTGTGGGCCCGGAAGTAAGGTAACTTCCGGGTTCGCCGACCAACCGGTTCGCAGGGACCGCTGCGAACCGGTTGAAACCCACCCTTGTGCAGGTCCCCAGATAATGAGATAAAACATTAAACCAAGTTAGTGGGTTATATAGTCAGCTTGGGGATGGAATTGTTTGCAGAGACTGTTTGCATGAAATGAAATGGAGGAAATCCTTTTTCGGTCAATGACTTGCAAGATTTAAAAATATGGTAGAGGACAGGAAGGCCTGGAGGAACATTGTCCATGGGGTCGCGATGGGTCGGACACGACTTCGCAACTAACAACAACAAAGTTGTTAGCTCATTGCTATACTTCTTGACTGGATTAACTTGAAAGGCTGGTGTCTTCTCTGTTGTCTTGTGATGCCTTGAGCTCTCGGGCCTGTTTTTCCACCTGCCCCTGCATTTTGCAGAATTTCCTTGACAGATTCAAAGAATCTGTAAAGAATATTGCACAGGCTTGGTTAAGACGCTGAGCTTGTCGATCAGAAGGTTGGCAGTTCAGCAGTTCGAATCCCTAATGCCGCCAAGCGGAGTGAGCTCCCGTGACTTGTCCCAGCTTCTGCCAACCTAGCAGTTCGAAACCAGGTAAAAAATGCAAGTAGAAAAATAGGGACCACCTTTGGTGGGAGGGAACAGCGTTGTGTGTACTGAAAGGCTAGTATCTTCTCTGTTGTCTTGTGATGCCTTGAGCTCTCGTGCCTGTTTTTTCCACCTGACCCTGCATTTTGCAGAATTTCCTTGACAGATTCAAAGAATCGGTAAAGAATATGGCACAGGTTTGTTTTTCTTCTTTTTTTGGGGGGGGGGGGGAGGAGTCAACAGTTGCCACCCAACCAGGAAAGAAAAAAAAGAGGAAAACTGGGTTTCTCTGTCATGGTGTGCGAAAAGGAAGGGAAAGAGGAGAAGCAGAGGAGACAGATCAGGAACCCACCCAGCCAAACGGGCAAATTTGCAAGGGAAAAACGAAGGGAGCTACAGAGAGGCGCACTTCATTTCAACCCTCGCTGGAAAAGGCCCCTCTTGTCTCCACTGCTACGTCACCGACAAATGAGCTGACCCGTTTTCGTGACTGGCTGCCTTGTGCCCCAGACTAACTGGCAGGACTCTCTGCTGAATAAATAAAGCCTCGTGGATATCATCGTAAGGGGAGCTGGGTGCCCGATTCTGTCTCTGTTTGCTCTGACAGTTGCTTTTCTTTTTCTCTTTGCAAAGCGGAGATGACTATATTTGGAGCTCCTGAGCTCCTTGCTTAGTCTAAAATTCTGCAGGACGAGAGAAAGGGGAGGGAAGACATGGCAAGCCGAGACACCCAGAAAGAGAAAAAAAATTCTCGGGACGTTTAGTCCTCTGGAGTCCGAAGCCACAAAAGGTTTCAGTGTCACTTTCGGAAGATTGAAGTTGTCATTTCTTCAATTGGCTCACATGGGCTTTTAACAGCAGGCACACCACATAGAGGGATGCGGTGGTTGGGTGGCTAAGACGCTGAGCTTGTCGATCAGAAGGTTGGCAAGTCAGCAGTTCGAATCCCTAATGCCGCCTAGCGGAGTGAGCTCCCGTGACTTCTCCCAGCTTCTGCCACCTAGCAGTTCGAAAGCACGTAAAAATGCAAGTAGAAAAAACAGGAACCACCTTGGTGGGAAGGTAACAGTGTTTCTGTGTACCTTGGGCATTAGTCATGCCGGCCACATGACCACAGAGACGCCTTCAGACAGCGCTGGCTCTTTGGCTTTGAAACGGAGATGAGCGCCACCCCTGAGTCGGGACAAGCTCAGTGTCTTAGCCACTGAGCCACCGTGTCCCTTTATGATATAAATATGATCTACCGGATGCTAAATAAATAGATAAGCATCCCTTCCATTTATCGCAAGCTCATTTATGGAATCATTTTGTCACTTCAGTTGTGCTTAGGGCCAGTGGTGGGTTTCAAATATTTTGGAACTACTCTGTGGGTGTGGCCTCCTTTGTGGGAGTGGCTGTCGGCCATGTTGACCTTGTGGGAGTGGCTTGCCGGCCAGTGTTTTTCTTGCTTTCTTTCTTTCTTTCTTCTTTCTTCTTTCTTTTTTCTTCTTTCTTTCTTTCTTTCTTTCTTTCTCTCTCTCTCTTTCCTTCCTTTTGTCTCTCTGTCCTTTTTCTTTTTTCTTTCATCTCTCTTTCACTTCTTTTCTTTTTTTCTTTCTTTCTTTTCTTCTTTCTTTCTTTCTTTCTTTTTTCTTTCTTTTTCTTTTCTTTCTTTTCTTTCTTTCTTCTTTTTTGTTCTTTTTTTTTTTTTTTTTTATCTTTTAATTTTTTTCTTTCTTTCTTTTCTCTCTGTGTCAGTCTGTGTGTGTGTGTGTGTGTGTGTGTGAGAGAGAGTGTGAGTGTGTATGTGTGGTGTGTGGCAATGGTGGGTTTCAAAAATTTTCGGAACCTCTTCTGTAGGTGTGGCCTGCTTTCCGGGTCCACTGGTGTAACCTCTTCTAACCGGTTCGGTAGATTTGACGAACAGGTTCTACCGAATAGGTGCGAACTGGTAGGAACCCACCTCTGCTTAGGGCTCAATGCTAAAATGCCCTCCTCCATTTAAGAAAGACCGACCGAAAAAAACCCGTGGCTCACTCTACTATCCAGTTTGAGCCAAAGCGTGGTGATCGGTAGGTTACCAAAAAGGGGCAATGATCAGGTGATCCTTGTACTTTCAGATTGTGGGAAAGGATCTCAATTGTGTGGGATTAGTGTTCATTACTCAGTGAAATAAGTTTGACATCTCTTGAGGTTTAACTTCTTCTTCCAGATTTGCAAAGTAGACATTCTAAAAAAATGAGTTAACAAAAAATAAAAGCGCAAAACTTGAGGCCAGACAGAGAGATGATCTGAAGAGCACAAGAGATGAAAATCAGGCCCTCGTATACTGGAGGGATTCTTTTAAAAATGAAAAATGGCCTCTAAAGGCATAGCCTTGCTCCCAGTTGCCAGAAAAACTTTACAACCATAAATTTACATTTCTGTTTGCATAATTATTATTATTTAAGTGTCACAAGATATAAACTCATCTGCTCGGTTAGCAAAACATGGTCTTAGCGTGCGTATGTAGGGGTGAAGATTTAGGCAATTGGTGGTAATGGCTTTCAGAGGGGAAAAAAATACTTTATGGAATGGAAATTATTACAAGGACTCTTTAGGAAATTATAAGTCCATTTCCCAAAAGTTACACCACACTTTTCTTGCCCCAACATTTGCTGCTCCTGGCGTTGCTTTCCTATTCTGATCCTTCTCTCAATAACCAGATCACGCGAATGTTAATACGACTTTATAAGGCCTTGGTAAAAACCACACTTGGAAGACAGCACCCATTTGGGTCAATGAAAGTATAAAAAAAAGATGTTAAAAACTCTTGAAAAAAATGCAGAGAAGCAACAAAGATGATTAGGGGGCTGAAGGCTAAAATATATGAAGACGTTGCAGGAATTGAATATGTTTCATTTAATGAAAAGAAGGACTAAGGTTGACATGATAGCAGTCTTCCAATATCTCAGGGGCTGGCACAAAGAAGCAGGGGGTGCTTCAACCTATTTCCAAGCACCTGAAAGCAGAACAGGAAGAAAGGGATGGAAACTAATCAAGGCATAAACCCACCTAGAAGTAGGAGAAATTTCCTTGACAGTTAGAAACAATTAATCAGTGGAACAACTCACCTCCAGAAGCTGTGGGTGCTCCAAAACTGAAGGTTTTTAAGAAGAGATTGGGCTGGAGAATAAAACATATGAAGAACGGTTGCAGGAACTGGGTATGTCTAGATTAAAGAAAAGAAGGACTAGGGGAGACATGATAGCAGTGTTCCAATAACTCAGGGGCTGCCACAAAGAAGAGGGAAGTCAAGCTATTCTCCAAGCACCTGAGGTCAGGACAAGAAGCAATGGGTGGAAACTAATCAAGGAGAGAAGCAAGCTAGAACTAAGGAGAAATTTCCCGAGAGTGAGAATAATGAATCAGTGGAACAAATTGCCTCCAGAAGTTGTGAGTGCTCCAACACTGGAGGTTTTTAAGAAGAGACTGGACAACGATTTGTCTGAAGGGGTTTCCTGCTTGAATAGGGGATTGCACTAGACGATCTCCAAGTCCCTTCCAACTCTGGTATTCCATTATTCTGACTATCAACACTGAGTTCTTTCCAGCAGAAAACAAAAGCCATCCCCCTCTCTTGATCCGTGGGAAAAACATTTTCACTGTTGCCGAAAAGATGCCAGAAGCCACGGCACCAGGGGTGAGTTCCTGCCAGTTCTAATTTCTTCTGAAGAGGTTCCACAAATCTACAGTGCTGTTTAGAACCGGTTCCAGCTCCTCCCTCCCCCCGCCCAACCGCACATCATCAAGATGAAGAGCGGAGGAGGAATTCTGGAGTTGAAGTCCACAAGTTTTAAAGCTGTCAAGTTTGAACACCCCTGGGTTTTTTTTCTAAAGGGTTAGGGATGCAAGAGTCTTGTAACTTGACAACTTTAAGACTTGCACACTTCAATGCCAGAGTTCCTGAGCCCATTTGGGTTGCTAAGCAAGAGCGTGGTTAAGTGAGTTTCACACATTTTACAAGTTGGCCACGCTCACCCAGTCACATGGCTGGCAAGCCACTCCCACCGGGTTACATGGCCAGCAAGCCACTCCTACCCGGTCACATGGCTGGCAAGCCACTCCCACAAAGCAGGCCAAACCTACAGAAGAGGTTCTAAAAAAAAATGAAACCCACTGCATCCACCTGCCTCTGTGTTAAGACTTAGAGCACGCTTTATGAAATCAAAATAGTTTCTTTTGCAAGGCCTTTAAAAGTTGCCATCCTGCCTGGACTGCAGAGTGAACTATTCAATAGAATGCTGCAACAAACTTCAAACACGATGGCCACAGAAGTCAAGCCCACTGCATCGTAGGAAAAAGGATGAATAAGTGATGTAAGGAGATGTAGGTCCCAGGGGAGAAACATGTGAGGTTTGTTAAAAGTCAATAAGAGTCTAAATACTAAAAAGGCCAAGAGAAGGCGGAGAGATAACAGAATAAATCTTAATACGGGATTTGTTTTACGAAGGGTTAGGAAAGAAAAGTAGAAATTAGAAATTGGGAAATACTACTATCTATACTGCTGCATAATGCAATATATTATACTATGTATACGTAAATATTAGATGTTGAAAGATCATTACTATAAATGCTTAAATAGCATCATTATAATAATAATAATAATAATAATAATAATAATAATAATAATAATAATAATCTAGGCCCCTGGGTGGGGCCCGACTAGTAACCAATGCCAAATCCGGCGAAACAACTGGCCGCTGTGATACAATTGTATAATAATAATAATAACAACAACAACAAAAAGGCATTTGACTCACTGCCACATAGTTGGATCATAAAATGCTTAGAAACAACTGGCATTAGCAAAAATATTACATCCTTTACTGAAAAGGCGATGAAACAATGGAGAACTGAGTTGGCAGAAGGGAATGAGATCTACGGAATGGTTAATATAAAGCGAGGAATTTTCCAGGGCGATTCACTTTCACCTCTTCTCTCATCATCGCAATGATCCCACTATCAGTAATCTTTAAAAAAATGAAATTAGGCTACCAAACAGCCAAAGAAGCTGTAAAATTTTCGCATTTACTATATATGGATGATTTGAAACTCTATGGAAAGTCAGAAATAGAAATCCAATCATTGACACAGTCCGAATATTCAGCCCCGATATTTCAATGCAGTTTGGCATGGAAAAATGCGCCACTGTATCCATAAAAAGAGGCAAAATCACTGCATGTGAGGGAATTGAAATGCCCATTGAAATGCCCAATGGCATTTAACGAATTAAATGCAACGAAAATGAAGCCTACAAATACTTAGGCATTCTGCAGTTGGATAATATCAAGCATGGAGAAGTAAACTATTGTCAGGCGAGAGTACACCAACAGAGTTAGGAAAATTTTGAAATCTAAATTGAATGGTGGAAATACAATCAAGGCCATAAATACCTGGGCAATACCAGTTGTAAGATACACAGCTGGTACAGTTAACTGGACACAAGCTGATTTGGACATTTTGGACCAAAAACCAGGAAACTAATGACAATGCACTACAGTTTACATCCACGTGGTGATACTGATAGATTATACCTGCCCCGAAAATCAGGTGGCAGAGGATTATTACAAGTGAAGCAAACAGTTGAAGAAGAAAAACATGCATTGGCTGATTATTTAAAAGAAAGTCAAGAACATCTATTAATCGAAGTAAAGAACAAAAATCTACTGAAGGCCCAACAGACGAAACAAGAATACAGAAAAGATTGACAAAATCAAGAATGGAGAGTTGGCAGAACAAAGCACTGCATGGCCAATTTCTGGAAAAAATAAAAGATAAAGTGGACAGTGAACAAACTTGGTTATGGTAACAACAGGTACATTAAAGAAAGAAACAGAGTCACTAATCCTGGCTGCGCAAGAACAAGCTATCCGCACAAATGCCATTAAGGCCAAAATCGAAAAATCCTCTGATGATGCCAAATGCAGACTTTGCAAAGAAGCTGATGAAACTGTTGATCACATACTCAGCTGCTGTAAAAAAATCGCGCAGACAGATTATAAATTGCGGCACAATTCAGTAGCACAAATGATCCATTGGAATTTGTGCAAAAATTATAATATTAAAACAGCAACAAACTGGTGGGAACATCAGCCTGAAAAAGTCACCGAAAATCAGATGGTCAAGATCTTGTGGGATTTCGCATACAAACAGACAAAATACTGGCGCATAATACACCAGATATCACACTGGTTGAGAAAAATAAGGTCACAATCATAGACATCGCAATACCAGGTGATAGTAGGGTCGCCGAGAAGGAACATGAAAAAATCAAATATCAGGACTTAAAAATTGAAATTCAACACTATGGCACAAACCAGCAGTGGTAATTCCAGTGGTAATTGGCACACTGGGTGCTATTCAAAAGCACTGGAATTACATTTAAAACAGTTAAAAATTGACAAAATCACCATCAGTCAAATGCAAAAAGCCGCACTGCTTGGATCTGCACGCATATTACGAAAGTACGTTACGACGTCCTAGGCCCCTGGGTGGGGCCCGACTAGTAATCAATGCCAAATCCGGCGAAACAACTCTGCTGTGATACAATTGTATAATAATAATAATAATGATAATAATAATGTAAATTGACTGGACAATACACTGTTCACCAAGCACCTATGGATGTTAAAGGAAAAAATATAAATCAAAATTTAAAAAAAATTAAAAAGAATGAACCGTCCTGTCTGTTTTTCAGTAGCGCCATTGCTACCCAACTCATGACTTTGGTTACTGTCCAAAAGCCAGCACTGATATCCTCATCCTTTTAAGGAAAGCTTTTATAGCCTGTTTACTAAGCTGACAATATTTTTCGGGATCTGTTGAGTTGTCGCTTGAGTCTCGTCGTCGGGGGGATGTTTTATGGCTCTGTTTATTAATGCGATATATAATTTATGTTACTGGAGTGTAATAGGCTTTTGGCTGGGGACCAGGGTATAAAATATACAAGATTTGTGCAGAGGAACCTAATATGGATGTTTGTTGTGCTTGTACAAGTGTGGGTTCCCTTGAAGTGAAGGATTGTTTTCTAACCCGTAAAGAGCCTGTTTGGTTTGGGGGCTAAAGCACTAGGTTACCCTGTTTTCCTGAAGATAAGACCACCCTGGTTAATAAGCCCAATTGGGCTTTTGAGCACATGTGCTAAAATCAGCCCTCCCCCCAAAATAAGCCCTTCATGAAATATTGCTACGCAGCAGCAGCCATGAGGTAACCATGCTCACCACCTCCTGCGCCTCAAAAATAGTAACACCTCCCCAAAAATAAGGCCAAGTGCTTATTTTGGGGGTAAAACAAATAACACCCTGTCTTATTTTGGGGAAAACCTGGTAGAAAGCAAGGAGATTACGAGTTCAAGTCTCATCTTAGCTGTGAAAGCTAAGTGGCTGGCTTTGGGCCGACCCCTATCTCTCTCTCCCAACTCACATCACAGAGTTGTTGTTGTGGAGAAAATACGAGGGAGGAAAGTTGCGTTGGATAAGTTTGCTGCCTTGAGTTATTTGTAAAAATAATAAAGGCGGGATATATAATCAATCCTGAGAGTCCTTTGGACTGCAAGGTGATCCAACTGGTCAGTCCTAGAGGAGATCAACCCTGACTGCTCTTTAGAAGGCCAGATCCTGAAGAGGAAACGCAAATCCTTTGGCCACCTAATGAGAAGAAAGAAGGACTCCCTGGAGGAGCTCATGCTGGGAAAGACTGAGGGCTAAAGAAGACGGGGACGGCAGAGAAGGAGGTGGCTGGATGGAGTCACCGAAGCAGTCAGTATGAGCTTAAATGAACTCCAGAGGATGGTAGAGGACAGGAAGGCCTGGAGGAATATGGTCCATGGGGTTGCAAGGGTCAGACACAACTTCGCAACTAACAACAACAACGTAATCAATCAACTAACAAAGAAATACATACATGATACATATATAGTACATAGCACACATATATACACATACATACTGTACACACACACACACACACACACACACACACACACACAGAGTACATAATGGTTTCCCTGGCGTTTTTTGCAGACAATTTTCTCCCTATTCCAATTAAAACAGTTAGCAGTTAACAGCACAGTTAGCAATAGCAATAGCACTTAGAAATTGTATTCCACTTCACGGTGCTTTTACAGCCCTCTCGAGGAAGTCAGCCTCTTGCCCCAACCATCTGGGTCTTCATTTTACTGACCTCGGAAGGATGGAAAGGTAGGTCAACCTTGAGACAGCGAGACTCGAACTGCTGGCAGTTGGCAGAATTAGTCTACAATACTGCATTCTAATCATTGTACACATGGAAGGAAGGGAAAGGAAGGAAGGAGAAAAGGAAGAGCAACAGCACTTAGATTATATACCGCTTCACATTGCGTTACAGCCCTCTCGAAGCGGTTTACAGAGTCAGCCTCTTGCCCCAACAATCTGGGTCCTCATTTTACTGACCTTGAAAGGATGGAAGGATAGGTCAACCTTGAGCCGGTGAGACTCAAACTGCTGGCAGTTGGCAGAATTAGCCTACAATACTGCATTCTAATCACTGTACACCGGATGGATGGATGGATGATGGATGGATGGATGGATGGTGGAAGAAGGAAGGAAGGAAGGAAGGAAGGAAGGAAGGAGAAAAGGAAGAGCAATAGCACTTAGACTTATTACTGCTTCACGGTGCTTTACCGCCCTCTAAGCAGTTTACAGAGTCAGCCTCTTGCCCCCAACAATCTGAGTTCTCATTTTACTAACCTCAAGGGAATCGAAGGCCCAGTCAACCTTGAGCCGGGTCAGATTTGAACTGTCAAATTGCAGTTAGTCGGCAGTCAGCAGAATTAGCCTGCAATATTGCATTCTCACCATTGCGCCACTGCGGCTCATTGCACCTCTCGGTGATATGACTCATTGGCCACTGCATATAGGGATCGTCTTAAGCTTAGGCTCAAGCATCAATGCTTGCCAACGTATCAGGTAAGCATATGGAGCTGGAGCTCCATATGAAGCTGCTAAACAATGTCTATAGATTTTTCAAATATGTGCAGCAGGGACATTTGCAAGAAAGAGTGAAAAAAATGTGAAAGTGACTAGATGGAAGACTATGCAGTAAAGACCACGATTTTGGCTATTTCTGAAGAGGCCCATAAATCATCAGATTGGGTTGCTCTGATTTTGGGGATATTATAAATTGGAATTCCTGGGTCGTGGCATTAGCTGGAGAGACTGTAAAAGCTACTCGATTTATTATTTTTTTTTAAAAAATTACAACCTCTATTTCCTAGCGAAGGGATGGAGGGAGGGAGGAAGAAAGGAAGGGAGAGGGGGAACAAGAAAGAGAAAGAGAGAGGGAAGGAAGGAGATAAAAAGAAAGAGAGAAAGAAAAAGAAGGAAGGAAGGAAGATGATAGAGGGAAGAAAGAACAGATAAAGAAAGGAGGGAGAAAGAAGAAAGATGAAGAGAGGGGGAGAGAGGAAGGAAGGAAGATAAGAGAGGTAAGGAGAAGAGAAGAAAGAAGGAGGGAGAAGAAAGAAAGAGGAAGAGGGAGGGAGAGAGGGAGAGAGAGGGAGGAGGGAAGAAGAGAGAGGTAAGGAAGAACAGGGAAAGAAAGGAGGGAGAAGAAAGAAAAAAGAGGGAGAGAGGGAGGGAGGAAGATGAGAGAGGTAAGGAAGAACAGAGAAGAAAGAAGGAGGGAGAAAGAAGAGGAAGAGGGAGGGAGAGAGGAAGGCAGCTAGACGACAGGAAGGAAAAAAGAGGTAAGGAAGAACAGGGAAAGAAAGGAGGGAAAGAAAGAAAAAAGAGGAGAGAGGGAGGAAGAGTAGAGAGGTAAGGAAGAGCAGAAGAAAGAAGGAGGGAGAAAAAAGAGGAAGAGGGAGGGAGAGAGGAAGGCCTAGACAGACAGGAAGGAAAAAAGAAGTAAGGAGAACAGGGAAGAAAGGAGGGAGAAAGAAAGAAAAAAGAGGGAGAGAGGGAGGGAAGATAGAGAGGTAAGGAAGAACAGAGAAAGAAGAAGGAGGGAAAAAGAGGAAGAGGGAGGGAGAAGGAAGGCAGCTAGACAGACAGGAAGGAAGAAGAGAGAGGTAAGAAGAACAGGGAAAGAAAGGAGGGAGAAAGAAAGAAAAAAGGGAAGAGGGAGGAAGATGAGAGGGTAAGGAAGAACAGAGAAAGAAAGGGAGGGAGAAAGAAAGAGGAAGAGGGAGGAGAGAGGAAGGCATAGACAACAGGAAGGAAGAAGAGAGAGGTAAGGAAGAACAGGGAAGAAGGAGGAGAAGAAAGAAAAAAGAGGGAGAGAGGAAGGCAGCTAGACAGACAGAAGGAAAGAAGGAAGGAAGGAAGCCATAAAGATTTATTTAAAATAACTTATGAAACAGGAAATGCTTTCTGTAATTGGTAACTTAATGAGCATTTTTCTTTAAAGTTTCCATTTCTTACAAGTACTCATTCCAGGTTTCACAATGATCTTGACTCCTATTTCCATAAACACAGAAAAATGGGGAAACAGCCACCAGGGTTCATCTGATGTGGCTAAAATGAGGTACCTAATAGTTTTCCAGACATGTCTTAGTAAGTTTCCAAAAGAAGTCCTTTTGGAAGGATTTTTTTTTAAAAAAAAAAAAACCCAGAAATACCAGAAACATTAGAATATTGAACAGGAAATATATTTTCTGCCCCATGTCAGCAGCATTTTAATGCTACAATGCATCTTACATTATTTTGCCTGCAAAAATATAGATGGCCACTATGGGCAGCTTAGAGAGCTGATCATATCTCTTTGCTGCCATCTAGCAGTGGTCTCAGTGGAACAGCCAGATTGATAGCCCTTTTCATCTGCTGCTTTAAAGCAGCAATGGCTGACTCCTGGTTACTAGACGGGCAATTTATCCAAAGCCAGTTTAAGGGCATCCGGGTTTGTTCATTTTCTGTGGTGATTTCGCACTGGCTGCCTGTGCTCTTAAAGGTAAAGGTTTCCCCTCGCACATATGTGCTAGTCGTTCCCGACTCTAGGGGCAGTGCTCATCTCTGTTTCAAAGCCGAAGAGCCAGCGCTGTCCGCAGACGTCTCAATGGTCATGTGGCCGGCATGATCAACACCAAAGGCGCACGGAGCGCTGTTTCCTTCACACCAAAGTTGGTTCCTATTTTGCTACTTGAATTTCTTACGTGCTTTAGGTTGGCAGAAGCTGGGACAAGTAATGGGAGCTCACTCCGTATGCAGCGCTAGGGATTCGAACTGCCGAACTGCCAACTTTTCTGATCGTCAAGCTCAGCATCTTAGCCACTGAGCCACCACATCCCATATGCTCTTAGAATGTGCCTAAAGCAGAATAGCAAAGTTGAGAAAGGGCTGGGGAACAGATTCCTTTACTGCTTTGTATGTGTAGCAGATGGGACTCCTGCCTTTGTGATGGAAGAGGAAAGAACTATTTTTACATCAGGATAGTAAAATGGCAGCATATGCAAAGACAAGGAACAGAGAAGAAAAGAGAAGAGAAGAGAAGAGAAGAGAAGAGACGAGAAGAGAAGAGAAGGAAAGAAAGAGAAAGAGAAAGGAAAAACAGTGAAACAAGTGTGCATATGTATAATATGTGTGTGTATGTGTGCACATATCTATCTATCTATCATCTATCTATCTATCTATCTATCTATCTATCTATCTATCTATCTATCTATCTATCCTCTATCATCTATCTATCTATCTATCTATCTATCTAGCTATCTATCTATCTATCTATCTATCTATCTATCGATCTATCTATCTCTCTATCATCTACTACATCTATCTATCTATTATCTATCTATCTATCTATCATCATCTATCTATCTATCTATCTATCTATCTATCTATCTTCTATATCTATCTATCTATCTATCTATCTATCTACTATCTATCTATCTATCATCTACTATCCTCTATCTATCTATCTATCTATCATCTATCTCTATCATCTATCTATCATCATTCTCTACATCTATCTATCTATCTTCTATCATCTATCTATCTATCTATCATCTATCTATCATCTATCTATCTATCTATCTATCTATCTATCATCTATCTATCTATCTATCATCTATCTATCATCTATCTATCATCTATCTATCTAGCTATCTATCTATCTATCTATCTATCTCTATCTATCTATCATCTATCTATCTATCATCTATCATCTATCTATCATCTATCTATCTCTATCTATCATCTATCTCTATCTATCTATCATCTATCTATCTATCATCTATCTATCATCTATCTATCTATCTATCTATCTATCTATCTATCTATCTATCTATCTATCATCTATCTATCTATCATCTATCATCTCTCATCTATCATCTATCTATCTATCTATCATCTATCTATCTATCTATCTATCTATCTATCTATCTATCTATCTATCTATCTATCTATCTATCTATCTATCATCTATCTATCTATCTATCTATCTATCTATCTATCTATCTATCTATCATCTATCTATCTATCTATCATCTATCTATCTATCATCTATCTATCTATCATCTCATCTATCTAGCTATCTATCTATCTATCTATCTATCTATCTATCTATCTATCTATCATCTATCATTCTATCTATCTATCGATCTACTATCTATCTATCTATCTATCTATCATCTATCTATCTATCTAGCTATCTATCAATCATCTATCATCTATCATCTATCTATCTATCTATCTATCTATCTATCTATCTATCTATCTATCTATCTATCTATCTATCATCTATCTATCCTAATCTATCTATCTATCTATCTATCTATCTATATCTATCTATCTATCTATCTCATCTATCTATCTATCTATCTATCTATCTATCTATCTATCTATCTATCTATCTATCTATCTATCTATCTACCGTATCTACCATATCTATCTAGCTATCTAGCTATCTAGCTATCTAGCTATCTAGCTATCTAGCTATCTAGCTATCTAGCTATCTGAACATGTATGTGAATATATCTGTATGTGTATATGTCCTGTCGTATCCTATCCTATCCTATCCTATCCTACTATCCTATCCTATCCTATCCTATCCTATCCTATAATGGAGATGGGTATGTCTAGTTTAATGAAAAGGAGGACTAGGGGTGACATGACAGCAATCTTCCAATGTCTCAGGGTCTACCCCAAAGAAGAAGGAGTCAAGCTATTCTCCAAAGCACCTGAGGCAGGAAAAGAAGCAATGGGTGGAAACTAATCAAGAGAAGCAACCTAGAACTAAGGAGAAATTTCCTGACAGAACAATTAATCAGTGGAACAACTTGCCTCCAGAAGTTATGGATGCTCCATCACTGGAGGATTTTTAAGAAGAGATTGGACAACCTTTTGTCTGAAGTGGTTAGGGTTTCCTGCCTAGGCAAGGGGTTGGACTAGAAGATCTCCAAGGTCCCTTCTAACTCAGCTATTCTGTTATCCCATTATATCGTACCCTACCCAACCCTACCTGTTGGCCTTAAAACTTGGCTCTCCTTTAGACCTTGAGTTATTCGATGGGAGGTCTTTTTTCTCTATTCTTCTCTTTGCTCAGGCAGGGGGGGGATGTGGGGGAGGGAAGCGGTCGTGGTTCCTGCCAGAGGAAAGGATCTTTTGGATTTTATTTTGAATTGTATTCCAGGGACATATTCAGCTGCCCTGAGTTGCTGGAACTTGTGAAGGCTGGGGTTAGACTTGTGATTAATGAAAAGAAAAAAGAAAAATGGAAGAGATTTTTGGATACGTCTTTGTGCTCAATCATTTTAACGGAAGACCGTATTACAAAAGAGAACTTTTAATGGAGTGGGGGCCCGAAAGTCCAAGATGACACAATGGAATATTCATCGCAAAGAGACGGCTTGATAAAACCGATGCTGGACGGGCATCAGAGGAACTCAAGCCATGCAACCCTTTGGCGATTCTGGAGCTGTCTGTTGCATTTCCTATCCAATTCTCCTTTAAACTTTCCCAGAGTCTTTGTGCAATCAACGTGATTTGGAGGCTGGCTCTCAGGAAGCCTGAGAAATGCCCAAATTTGACCTTTCTTATAAACAGGTGCCTTTTTTTTGAAGCAAGCATCGCCCATCGCGGGCCTGGCTACATCCCAAGAAGGCATTAATAAAAAGCCAGGTGAGTGAAGACCCCCCCCTTGGTCGAAGGAGAGGAAAACAGCTGCTGGTTGACTTGACAAGGGGGGACTTATCTTGGAAGGCGGGAGGGCAGGAGGCCAAAAGAGAAAGCCCTATTTTCAAAGGATCCGTGAGCATCCTTCATTGCCTTCCATTAATCCCGTGTCGAAATCCACCTTCCAATCTCTCAGGTGTTTTCCCTGCCCCGCTGATGGAAGTTTCATGTTCGCCTCTTGATTTCTTCTCCCAGCGCTTCAGGCTGCGAGGAGGGGCATCAAAATATCAAGAGAGTCAAGATGGCTATCATGACTCCCCCCCTCTCTTTTTGGGTCTCTGATGCACCTGCGAAACACTCCTGGCTTTCTTTTCAATTTCCTTTGGTGCTGGACTTGAATTAATGAGAGGAGGGAAAGGGTAGGTGGGCTTTTGGCTCATTTCCCCCTTCCACAAAGAAGGATTTCATAGGGTGACCAAAATGTACCCTGTTTCCCTGAAAATAAGACCCGCCTGGTTAATAAGCCCAATTGGGCTTTTGAGTGCATGCACTAAAATAAGCCCTCCCTCGAAAATAAGCCCTCCCTGAAAATATTGCAATACAGCAGCAGCCATGAGGTGACCATGCTCGCCACCTTCTGCACCTCAAAATAATAAGACCTCCCCCAAAATATTGCAACACAGCAACCATGAGGTGACCATGCTCACTGCTTCTGCACCTCAAAAATAAGACCTCCTCCCCAAAAATAAGGCCAAGCGCTTATTTTTGGGGGGGGGTTCAAAAGAAAATAAGAACCTCTTATTTTTGGGAAACACAGTAGGTTTAATCTATTCTGTTGTGGTCCCTGTGATTGTGAAAGTTGGACCTTAAAAAGCAAGGCAGGAAGAAAAGTGACACTTTTGGTCCTGGAGAAGGCATAATTCTTGGACAATAAAGGTGGCCAGCCAGCATGTATTGAAGCACATAGCACCATATAAGTCACCGGAAGGCAAAGTCACAAAACTGCATCTCTCACTTACTTTGACCATGTCATGCTGTGACCTAGTGCAGTGTTTCAACCTTGGCAACTTGAAGATGTCCGGACTTCAACTCCCAGAATTCCCCAGCCAGCATTTGCTGGCTGGGGAATTCTGGGAGTTGAAGTCCAGACATCTTCAAGTTGCCAAGGTTGAGAACACTAACCTAGTGTATTCTACAGAATTAACTAATGGTGGCTTGTAAACATTTGTCTGACGTGGTCCAGGGTTTCCTGCCTGAGCAGGGGTTGGACTAGAAGACCTCCAAAGTCCCTTCCAACTACTCTACTCTACTCTACTCTACTCTACTCTACTCCACTCCACTTCACTCCACTCCACTCCACTCCACTCCACCCTACCCTACCCTACCCTATGCCATGCCATTCTTATAAAAAGAAAAGAAAATAGGGCAAATTGCCATAGCTAAGATCTCTTGGTTTTGGCTTCCATTAACTTTGTTGAAATATTTTCACCAGCCCAATTTGGCATCGCCTTTCTATGCCTGTCTCTGTTTGCACAATATAAAAGAGAAAGACCGAGCAAGTTTTGCACATCTGGTTTATTTCTCCTGCTTTTTCCCCCCCCTTTCCTTTAGTGTTTTTGGACAGGAATATTTTTGTTTTAAGAGAGATGTAACTTAATTAGGTGTTACGGCTACAAGCCTTTTTACTGGTGAATTCCTTCAGGACTGTTCGTGCAGGAACTGGATTAGGGGATGTGACATAGAGCATTGGGGGAACCTGTGATGGGCTTGGGCACTTGGCCAGCACTGGGAGAGCAAAACTGGCATGAGAAGCTGGGCATGATGGCCCATAGCTATGGAGTCCACATAAGCACGTGCAGATTGGATCACATGAAATGGTAAGAAAGGTTTATGATCCTGTCGTAAAGATAAAGGTTCCCCTCACACATGTGTGCTAGTCATTCCAGACTCTAGGGGGCGGTGCTCATCCCCGTTTCAAAGCCAAAGAGCCAGCGCTGTCCGAAAATGTCTCTGTGGTCATGTGGCCAGCATGACTCAACACCGAAGGCGCAGAATGCTGTTCCCTTCCCACCAAAGGTGGATCCTGTTTTCTACTTGCATTTTTACGTGTTTTTGAACTGCAAGGTTGGCAGAAGCAGGGACAAGTAATGGGAGCTCACTCCGTTACGCGGCGCTAGGGATTCGAACCGCCAAACTGCCGACCTTTCTAATCGACAAGCTCAGTGTCTTAGCCACTGAGCCACGAGGTCCCTCTGAAAAATATATACGATACAGTATATTTTCTTTTGGTGCCGATTTCATGAGCAATCACGCTTAACTTGTTTATAATTTACTTCCCCCTCTTTCCCTCTTCTTTTTTGCCTTTGCCATTGATTTGTTTTTGTTTCTTTCGTTCTTGTTGCATCCTCTTCTTTTTAAACATTTGTTTATAGTTTGTGGGGTTTTTTGTATTTTGGACGGTAATGAATTGGTGTCTTTCTCTGTGTTTGTGTATTTTTTTCCCTCCAAACTTGCCATAAAACAAATAAAGTTAAATAAATAAAGGAAGGAAAATAGGCCCAATGACCTTTCTCTTAGTCAAGATTCCTACTCGGCAAATTTTGCTGCTCAGCCTAAAGTCTCGGTTTGAACTAGGGCTGAACTTAACTTCGTTTTTTTCCCAGAGATAATTAACTCTGCTCCTTTGCTTATTTTTAATGCTTGTTTAAGTTTGGAATTATTCATATAATCTCTAATACACGGCCTGGGTGTTGCCTTAAGAGTAGACTAGGAACTAGGACGCAGTGGCTCAGTGTTAAGATGCTGAGCTTGTCAATCAAAAGGTCGGCAGTTCGGCGGTTTGAATCCCTGGTGCCGCATAACGGAGTGAGCTCCCGTTACTTGTCCTAGCTTCTGCCAACCTAGCAGTTCGAAAGCACGTAAAAAAATGCAAGTAGAAAAATAGGGACACAGTGTTCCGTGCGCCTTCGGTGTTGAGTCATGCCGGCCACATGACCACGGAGAATGTCTTCGGACAGCGCTGGCTCTTTGGCTTAGAATCAGAGATGAGCAATGCCCCCTAGAGTCAGGAACGACTAGCACTTATCTGCAAGGGGAACCTTCACCTTTACATGTAGGAGCTTAAAGCAAAATCAAAGGGTCAAAGTAAAGAAAATAAAAACCGAACCAATAAAATAAAATCATATGAAGGCTGTCCCTCCCTCCCTCATCAGGCGGCTACTGAGTGTAAAGGTTATTTTGGAAACATACGGAGGGTCGATGAGGAACAGGAGGAGACCAAAAAGCAACGTTGGGGTTGTCTACAAGGAGGGGTAGCTTGAAAATTGGGGCATTTGCTGGAAGGGTTGGAACACCTGAAAAATGGAACTCTTGAAACAAACAGAGCTCTGTTACTATGTCCTTCAAAGAATCTGACACACCTGCTGTGGGCTTAAGCTCGAGAGATGAAATGGCTGGTTGTATTGGGTGGGGGAGAGAAAGAAGGGGGGAGAAGGGGGGGAGGACCAGAACTCCATCAAGGCCACCTCAAGGTACTTTCCAAGGTCAAGAGGCCCCTCTCTCGTCTCTGGATAGGAGCCAACTGGCTGGAATTAAGAACCTTCCACTATGACCAGGGACTTGAAGGGTTCATGGTCCCAGTATCTTCTCTGCTCCCTAATATTTTCTGTTCTCATCGGCTCCCTCACTTCCTTGGATCTGCCAAGAGCAGGGGTCTCAAAACTTGGCAACTTTTAAGACTTGTAGACTTAATCTTCCAGAATCATTGCTGGCTGGGGACTTCCGGGAGTTGAAGTCTACAAGTCTTAAAAATTGCCAAGCTAATCTTGTGGGGCCTTCAAACTTGGCAACTTTAAGACTTGTGGACTTCAATTTCCCATGGTAGCTGGGGAATTCTGGGAGTTGAAGTCCACAAGTCTTACAGTTTGAAGACCCCCCTGGTCTTAAAGGTTGCCATAGCACTAGCAATAGCAATAGCAGTTAGACTTATATACCGCTTCATAGGGCTTTCAGCCCTCTCTAAGCGGTTTACAGAGTCAGTATATCGCCCCCACCGTCTGGGTCCTCATTTCACCCACCTCGGAAGGATGGAAGGCTGAGTCAACCTTGAGCCGGTGAGATTAGAACCGCTGAACTGCAGATAACAGTCAGCTGAAGTGGCCTGCAGTACTGCACCCTAACCACTGCGCCACCTCAGCTCATGTTTGTGTTGTGGCCCACCAGCGGCCAGCAGAGCTGGTGGCAGACTCAGACAGTGAGGAGGTTGGGGAGGAACATGGGCCAGTCCTGGAGTCTGGGGAAGGCTCTGATGAGGGCTCTGCATCGGAGGCAGAGATGGGGCCAGAGCCGTATGCCAGTTATCAGCTGCCTTCAGAGTCGGAGATCATTGGGGCAGAAGAACAGCTGGAACCTGTTGCCGATATGCGCAGGTGCAGAGCTGCCAGGAGAAGAGAACAGCTAAGGAACAAGAGCCCATTCAGGAGTAAAGACACAGGTGGACGATGAATGGCTCCTCCCATAGGGAATAAAGAGGCGCGAAAGGGGGGGGAGTTTGCAGGAGACAACTAGTTCAATTCATTAGGGGGAAGATCTGTTCCTGACTTCTTGCCAAGTAATTGCTGCTACAGCGTGGTGTTTGGAAGATATCGACCTGGCAGCTCTCCAAGCCTGATCAAGGTCTGTAGTTGTGAAATCTCACGAAAGACTGTTTGCCAGGACTTTGCTGGAGAGGAATTCCCTTTCACCTAAATAAAGGTGGTTTTATCAGGACGAGGAGTCGGCTTCGTGATCTTGGGAAGCCTAGGTCAGGACGGACCCCTGACCAAGAGGAACAACCGAGGACCAAGGCCGATGCTTTTAACGAAAGCCTAAACCTGAGTGAGGAGGGATGATGTTGACCTGACTTGCTCCATCCCAACAGATCGCAGTGGGGTTTATTACTAAAGTGAATTCCATTTCTAAATGTCAGCATGTTAAGAAAGCAGCAAACCATAGAGAACAGAACATAACAATTGTCTGCAATGGAAGACGCTTTGGGCGACGTCGTTGCCAAATCGGGTTATTCAAAACACTCGTTCTCTGACACACATGTCAACAAGAAACAGCAACTGGATTTGAAGAGTTGGCTAATCACTATTGGACAATGTAATTCTCGCATTTCAAGAGACTACAGGCAGCTGCTCATAATCTGCTTGGGGAACGATCCAACAAGCATTCCAGTGGTGTGTCTTGATTCCTTGGGCCTTGTTACAAATGACTCCTCATCTACAACTTCTCTGCTGATTAATTTGAGATTGTTTCTTGCTCTCATGTGCAAACAAAGCTTACTGAGAATTGAACCTCACTGTTCTGACTTGGGTTTCCCAAGAGCACGAAGCAAATTCCTTGTCCCGACAAAAAACCTTTTTATGAATTGACTGTGAATTCTGCTCATTCACCTCCAGCAAAGTCTTTCAAGGGAGGATTTACAGTCACAGACCTTATCTGGCTTGGAGAGCTGACAGGCCAATATCTGCAGAACTTGGCAAGGAGTCTCGGAGAGTCACGAACAGAGGTGGGTTGCTCCTGGTTCAGCCCGGATTGGGCAAACCGGTGGTAGCGGTGGAAGGAGGCTCTGCCCACCCACCCCCGGACGTTTCTGTACATGCGCAAAAGAAAAAAATTGGCAAGTCGCCACTGATCACGAACCAATTAAGTAATTGTCTCTGCAAACTCTACTCCCCTTTTGCTCCTCTTTTATTTCCTCTAGGAGGGATCATTCACCGTCCACCTGTGGCCTTCCTCCCAAGTCGACCCTTGTTCTTTAGCTGTTCCCTTCATCTGGCAACTCTGCGCATGTGCATGGGAACAGGCTCCAGCTGTTTGTCTGCCTCACTGATGTCTGACTCGGTAGGCAGCTGATAACTGTCAGGCGGCCCTGGCCCGCTCTCTGCCTCTGACACAGAGCCCTCATCGGAGCCTTCCCCAGACTCCAGGACTGGCCCATGTTCCTCCCCAACCTCCTCATTGTCTGAATCTGCTGCCAGATCTCCTGGCCACTGGCAGGCCACAACCCCATACCCAGGTTGGTGGGTTAAAAAGGGGAGAGGGGGAGAGAGAGAAAGAGAGAGAGAGAAAGAAGAGGGGGGGAGGACTGGCCCATGTTCCACCCCAACCTCCTCACTGTCCGAATCTGCTGCCAGATCTGTTGGCCACTGGCGGGCCACAACCCCATATCCAGGTTGGTGGGTTAAAAAGGGGAGAGGGGGAGAAGAGAGAGGGAGAAAGAGAGAGGGAGGGAGAGAGAGAAAGGAGAGAGAGAGACGGAAGGAAGGAAGAAATATTTGGGAACATTTGGCAAAAAGCAACAGGAACAAGGAGCAGGGTGTGTAGCAAAAAACCACAGATAAATCTGCCGACTACTTAGCAGACTTCCTCCGCTGAATTTACCAAAGCTCCTCACTCAGTTTGTTTTATATTTTTCCAACCAAAACTCTTGTAAGAGCCTCAGTGTACATTCTGACAAAATTTGCATGTGTTCTTTTTGGAATGTAACCTGGAAGGACGATTTACTGAAACCGATACCTCGCTTCCACCCTTTTCCTGACATATTCCTTCTTTGATGTCCCTCCTTGCGGTACCTAACAGCCCAGGCGTGGGAGGACGTGGTAGCTTTGCATGATTTTCTGCTCCACCGTCTCTCTAGATGGTCGGAAAGCTTTATAACGGCCACATTTTTAATCCCATCCCTAATGTTACAAAACAGGTGCTCAAAGCCTAAATTATAACACCCTCCCTGGAGATTGGGTCTTTATTTTTGTAGCCCAGGAGAGTTGATCCATGGCTTATCTTCACCTATATCCAGAGGTGGGTTCCTACCAGTTTGCACCAGTTCGGTAGAACCGGTTCGTCAAATCTACCGAACCGGTTAGAAGAGGTTCCACCAGAAAGCAGGCCACATCTACAGAAGAGGTTCCAAAACACACACACACACACACACACACACACACACACACACAAACACAGACAGACAGACTCACACAGAGAGAGAAAGAGAAAGAAAGAAAGAAAAGAAAAAAAAAAAGAAAGAAAAGTGAGAGAGGATTAAAGAAAAAAAGGAAAAAGGGACAGAGACACAAAAGGAAGGAGAGAGAGAGAGAGAAAGAAAGAATGAAAGAAAGAAACACATGGCCAGAAAGCCACTCCCATCAGGTCACATGGCCGGCAAGCCACTCCCACAAAGGAAGTCACACCCACAGAGTAGGTTCGAACATTTTTTGAAACCCACTACTGCCTATATCCTAATAATGCCCTTTAAGTGGCAATATACAATTGTAAGCCAAACATAAATGGACCATTCAACTTTAATCTACTGGAGAGGCATTTTTTTCAGTGCCTCTTGGTGGATATAGAAAACACCCATCATTTAAAAGTCTGAAGAAGAGAAGAAGGAAAGGGTATGTTTCATAGCTGATTCTGAACTCTACACCTTGATATCAAATTGGGGGCAATAAATGTCAACAGTCTGATTAGCGAACCCAAAAGATGCAGACACTCTTGGGATCTTTGAACTCCCAAAAGTATAACTTTATTAGATACACCATCTCAGAACTGCAGAAGCAAAACCAGCTCTGGTTTTTCCTGCACAAATGCTCACTTAGTTAAACAACAACCTTTCCCCCCATCCCTGGGTGTTCACACATTGTCCAATTATAAATAATACCTGCAATAGTGACCTGGGTGAGGTTCAGGCTCCCACAGTCCATAGACAAAATCTTATAATTTCATTCCCCACCCCGTCCCTGGCAAGTTGAAGAACGATAGAAGTTCAGAAGAAGTAATGTGATTCAGAATTTTTTATGTAAGAAGCGAGTAAAATCAGATTCTTGACCCAGAAAACAATTATTAAAACTGTGTCAAGTGCTCAGATGTTGATCATTTGACAGTGGAGATGCTAAGACTGTCATAATTGGGAGGAAAAATCATTGGTCTCTGGTTTTCAGTACTGTTGTAAATTTGAATGATTGCTAAATGAATGGTTATAAGTTGAGGACTACCTGTTTCTTCTTCCCCTGACCCTACTGTTTGAGCAACATCTGGATACATGTGAATCAAACATCAATAAAGGATAATATTTGTAGCTTAGATATAAGGTAAAGGTAAAGAATCCCCTCGCACATATGCTAGTCGTTCCCAACTCTAGGGGGTGTTTCAAAGCCAAAGAGCCATTGCTGTCTGAAGACATCTCCGTGGCTGGCAGAACTAAATGCCGAAGGTGCACGGAATGCTGTTCCCTTCCCACCAAAGGTGGTCCCTATTTTTCTACTTGCATTTTTACATGCTTTTGAACTGCTAGCTTGGCAGAAGCTGGGACAAATAACAGGAGCTCACTCCATTACACAGTGCTAGGGATTCGAACCACCGAACTGCCAACCTTTCTGATCGACAAGCTCAGTGTCTTAGCCACTGAGCCACCGCTTCCCTAGCTTAGATATACTGGAAGTCATAATACAACATCTGGAAGCAGTGGCACTTCCACAAATGGAACCCAAAGTATGTATGGCCTCCCTTATAGGGTTAGCCCTGTAAAGAGAAAAACACCAGAAGGAGATTCTTCCAACAACTGGTTCTCCAAACCAGGGGTGAAATTCAGCAGGTTCTGACAGGTTCTGGGGAACCGGTAGCGGAAATTTTGAGTAGTGCGGAGAACCGGCAAATGCCACCTCTGGCTGGTCCCAGAGTAGGGTGGGAATGGGGATTTTGCAGTATCCTCCCTCTGCCACGCCCACCAAGCCACGCCCACAGAACCGGTACTAAAAAATTTGAATTTCACCACTGCTCCAAACTGCTTAGAAAGTTAACAACTGGTTCTCCCAAATAGGTGCGAACTGGCTGAATCCCACCACTGGATTAATCTTTCCTGAAAAGGCGAAAGATTTATACCATCTGAAGAGAAACCAGAAGACCTGAAGACCTCTGCAACACTCCAAAGGAAGGAAGAAAATGCCCCTCTACGACACCCAGTCAAGATGCCATGTTTTGCAGTGTTTTAACAATGGGCATAGTTCTAATCTTTGGGGCAAGCAATATTACTGCAATCAATAAATGCCTACATAGTGGCAATTGAATTGAATTGAATTGAATTTATTGCATTTATATGCCGCCCCTTTCCCCGAAGGGGACTCAGGGCGGCTCACAATCCAAGTCAGGGAAGGGGGACACAGATAAGGGATAAAAAAGACGAACAGAACAATACACAATTTAAAAGCACACAACAGTCATACCATTCGAGAGGGGGGGCAACAGCTCTTTAGCCCCAGGACTGTCGGAACAGCCAGGTTTTAAGGGCTTTGCAGAAGGCCTGGAGGGTGGTGAGGGTTTGAATCTCCACAGGGAGCTCGTTCCAAAGGGTCGGAGCAGCCACAGAGAAGGCTCTCCTCCGGGTAGTCGCCAGTCGGCATTGGCCAGCGGATGGAATTCGGAGGAGGCCTAATCTGTGGGATCTAATCGGTCTATTGGAGGCAATTGGCAGCAGGCAGTCTCTCAAGTACCCAGGTCCAATGCCATGAAGGGCTTTATAAGTGACGACTAGCGCCTTGAAGCATATCCGAAGACCAATAGGCAGCCAGTGCAGCTCGCGGAGGATAGGTGTTACGTGGGTGAACCGAGGCGCACCCACTCGCTCGCGTGGCTGCATTCTGGACAAGCTGAAGTCTCCGAATGCTCTTCAAGGGCTGCCCCATGTAGAGCACATTGCAGTAGTAATTCTTGAGCATCATTCTACTGCTGGTCCTTATTAGCATGTGTTTTCACCTAAGGTTCTTCTATTGAAGAATTACTCTGTAATTCTTTTGCAGAAAACGGCACAAGTGTTTGTGTTTAAATTGTGCATGGGTTTTCCCTGAGAACCTGTATGTTTGCACTTGTCTGTCCCCTCGTGCATGAGAAGATACGATGGGGATTAAGAGCATTCGAGGCCTCAGAAAGCTAACATGTAGCTGTCACCAAAAGCATGCTTCTTTGTGAAACATTTTGTATGTGCGAAAGAAGGACCAGGAGAGGCATGATAGCAGGGTTCCAATATCTCAGGGGCTGCCGCGAAGAGGGGATCAAACTATTCCCCAAAGCACCAGAAGGCAAGACAAGAAGCAATGAATGGAAACTAATCAAGGAGAGAAGCAACTTAGAACAAAGGAGAAATTTCCTGAAAAGACTGGACAGCCACTTTTCTGGAATGGTATAAGTTCCCAAAAGGGCGTGCACAGAAGCAATAGCATGCATGTACATGCCCACACATATAATGCAATACCCCCCCCGCACATGCGTGCATAATACCCCTCCATGCTGCATCCCACACATGCATGCAGGCCTCACGGAAGCCTCCAGACTTCCGTTGGGCCCGTTTTTCGCCATCCCCAGACTTTGGAGGTTTTCCTGAAGCTTGGGGAGGGTGAAAACAGCCTCCTCTGGTGCTCCGGAAGGCCGAGAATCAGCTGGCCAGTGCGTGCATGTGTGCTGCAGCTGACATAGGACAATGCCTCACATGCCCTCAAGTATGGCTCCGTGTGGCAGATGTGACACGCGTGCCATCGGTTCGCCATCAACGGGTATAGGGTGTCCTGCTCAAGCAGAGGTTAGACTAGAAAACCTCCAAAGTCCCTTCCAACTCTGTTATTGCATTCTATGTTTTTGCCTCTGCCAAGTTTCAGAGACCAAGAGTTTCTCTGCTGCCTGGTATTAAGGGAATTTGCTGACTGGGTTTTTTTTCCCCCCTTTGGAAGAAAATCGGAAAGAAAGAAAACAATCTATGGACGCTTTATTGAGTTCTTTGGTCATTTTCCAAAAATAAAGAGGATTTAAAACATTGTTTTACATTGACGGGGGAAAAAAATAGTGGAGAGAAACCTGGCCATTTTCATCCTTCCAGACAAACCTGGTGATAGATTTAGTTTTAGCATGGAAATTTCAGCAGATTTCTATGGAGGGGAACCAACAGAAAATATCTGCTGAGCATTGATTGGGTGGGATGATGGATTGAGAGAACAGCAACATGAGGGAGGTTGGGTGTCTACGGACAGTAGGTCATTATCGCCCAAGAGTTGGCCCAACTTCAGTGGCAAAACTGTAGCACAATTGTGGATTTCCAGGAAAAAACAAAGAAACGGGGGCGAAATTCCACACCCCCAAACTGTACAACCGTCCTCCAGTTCTGTTATCTCTATTAATTGTGTGCAACATGAAGAAATACCACGGAGCCCATCCTGAACAACAGTTGCACTCTACGTCACCCCACAACTAAACATTGTGGGATTCCTTCTGCCTGCAGAAACTGTAAGTAAGACGTGGTAAGGGAAGGAGTGGCAGAAGCTGGGGATGGAGTTAAAAGAGGGATCAGTCTAGGATTTCTATGTAGTCACAAGTGAGCAAAATTCAACCCCTTTGAATTCTGTTGACCCTTGTCTAACAGAAGGTGCTAACCAAGGATGGGCTTCAAAAATTTCAGCAATTGGTTGTCTGCCTAGTTGCTGGGTTGGTGTGGCCATGGTGAGCGTGGCCATGGTGGGCATGGCCTAGTTGGCCTCATGCACCACGGGGTGAGGGAGGTGCATTTTTGCCTTCCCCAGGCTTGGGAGACTTTCCTTGAGCCTCTGGGAGGGTGAAAACTGCCTCCCCGACCTCCGGAGACCTTCTGGAGGTCGGAAACAGATCCATTTTTGGCCTTCCAAAACTTCTGGGAGGCCTGTTTTCCCCCCTCCCTGAGCCTCCACACAGGCCCTGCACTTACCTCGCATCCAAAATGGACCACATGGAGACTTCTGGGAGAAGTGGAGTGGAAGGCGCCAGCCAAGGTGGGATTTGGAGGTTCTCCAAACCAGCCATAACGTTAGCTATGGGTTCTCTTGAACCCAGGCGAACTCATAGCAGCCCACCCCTGGTGCTAAACCTTAGCTGAGAAGATTCCAGTGTGTAGGCATAAGTAACAATAAATCCATTTAATTGGACCTTCACATGTGGACCTGAAGTTTTGCACATGACATCCAATTCCTATCAACTTCTACTCTACCCTACTTTTGAGGAGATTCCATGCTTCTCTTCCGATTTCCTATCATTCTCACATTCTCAATCCTCTCGGCATTATCTTCTCTCCAGCTCAGTTTTGGGAAGGGAGAGCTTCCTAAACCCTTTCCATATGTCTTTACAAAACCTGGAGTTTCCTGAACTTGGTGGCTTCTCCCACCTTCATCTGTGTGGTGCAATTTTATAGACTGGAACCTGTTTTTGGAAGAATAGGTTTGCCATTGGTAGAATACAATAATTCCCTCATTCTGTTTCTGTTCCTCGCTATACGTGCATTCCATTCCTTTGGAATGTTAAAGAAGGGAATTTCTAAAATTAATTCCAGAATTGAACATGCATACTTTCTTAAGTTCTTGCATCTTTTCCCCCTTGGTTCCCGAAAGAGCATATGTGATTGACAAAACACATGTAAACAAGTGAAATCTAAATGTGATTATTCACACAATTTTCTTCAGGAGTTTTGGGCCTGCAGACTTCTTTGCCTGCATAATTGTACCAAGACCTTGGTGAAACTGCACTTGAAAGAAATCTCAATGCGCAGTCCCACAAAAATGTTCTTTTTGTAATGTTTCATGAATGTGTAAATTCCTGCCGGTAACCTAAGGGTGGGAAGTTTCAAGTTACCTCCATTCCATGCCAGTTTTACATCTGGGCCCATCTGTCCTGTACAATGCTTTCTAGAACATGTTATGAATTAGGCTGGTTCTATCCAACATCTTCACCAGTGACACAAAAAATGTTGGAAGGGGCAACCCCCCCCCCAAAAAAAACCTTCCACAAACACAAATGGAAGGAATGGAAAGTTTCAACAAGTCATGAAAAAGCTGCATATAAATCATGTATGAACTTGGGAAGAACAATGAAATCATCCATGGATGTTGATAAAGATTCTCAAACATCCAGGTATAGTTGAATCGTTGCGCCTGGGCTAATTTTTTGTTAGAAATTCTATTTATATATAGCACCACAGAGCAAACAAAGAACATAGTCACCATGTGCTTTACTGCTCAACTGTTTAAATGTAACAGGGAACTCTGCTTGGAACAAAAGAGCATAGAGCATATAGATCCAAACTTGTAAACGCTGCCATCTACTGGCTGAATTCTGCTGTGGTTGTGTCATAAAAGAATTCCAACATTTTTATTGTTAGTTTGAGAGATGTTTTGCTGCCTGTCCAGGCAGCCTCATCAGTCAGAGTAAAGAGTTAGAGAAAGAGTTGTTGGAATGTACCAACTCCTGTGACACCAACCTCAGGGGTTTCCTCTCCATAGTGTATTGCAATATATTGACAAAGATTCTCAATCATCCAGTTGCAACGATTTAACCTTCAAACAACTTCATCCTTCATCCATTGTTGGTTAACATGCCATCAAAGGGCTACCAACTCTTGGTGACCATATCTTCCCCGGGACAAAGGAGGAAGATTTAAGGAAAAGGTTGAAAGAAATGGAATTCAGAAGTATAGTGGCTCAGAATATGGTACTCAAATATGCAATTCAATGATTACTTACCTGTTGGTTCCTCAGTGCTGGTAACCACCGATGTTGGGTTGACAACAGGGATTTCTGGGGGGGGGGAAAGTGAAAAGCTTTCTTAGTTGACTTGAGTTTTCTGTTCTGACCGAGGCACCCTGAGAGCATGAAGAAAACTCCTGGTCCCGACAAAACCTCATTTTATTAATTGACTGTGAATTCTGCTCATTCACATCCAGCAAAGTCTTTCAAGGGAGGATTTACAGTCACAGACCTTATCTGGCTTGGAGAGGCTGACAGACTGATCTCTGCAGAACTTGGCAAGGAGTCTCGGAGAGTCACAAACCAATTAAGCGAACTAATCGTCTCCTGCAAATTCCACTCCCCTTTCTCTCCTCTTTTTTTCCTCTGGCAGGGGCCATTCATCCTCCACTTGTGGCCTTACTTCCACGTCAACCTGTTCTTTAGCTGTTCCCTTTGGCAACTGTGCATGCACACATAAGGAACAGGCTCCAGCTGTTCGTCTGCCCCATGATCTCCGACTCTGAAGGCAGCTGATAACTGTCAGACGGTTCTGGCCCCCCTCTGCCTTTGACACAGAGCCCTCATCCGAGCCTTCCCCAGACTCCAGGACTGGCCCAGGTTCCTCCCCAACCTCCTCATTGTCTGAATCTGCTGCCAGCTCTGCTGGCCACTGGCAGGCCACAATATTTCTTCCAAAATTTACATGAAAGTTAACCCCAAATTTTATAAACCACAGACTGTTTTTTTTACATTTAAAAGACAATGATTTAACAGCAGCAGATGTCTGGCAGGTGGACTCCACTTTACTAATTTGCAATCCCAGTGGCTGGATTCATACAACAAACTACCAGTTAAAGACCCCATGACTATATTTTGACAATATTCTAATCACGGTTAGTTTGATTTTTAAAAAAAACTTAATGTCAAACTTAGGTTTTGGAGAGGGCTTTAGCCAGTGGTTGGTTTCTAATTTTTTACTACCGGTTTGCTTGTGTTCGTGTGTGTACGTGTGCACACTGCTTCTGTGCATGCGCAGAAGTGTCTGGGCAAGTGGACAGAGCATCCTGTTGCTGCTACTACTGGTTCACCCAATCCGGGCTGAACCGGGCTCAACCCACCTCTGGCTTTAGCTAATTTCATTGGTGAATGCGTGGTTCATTCTGAAAATCTGGAAAATGAGTTAATTCGAACACTGAGTTAATTTGCTGCGTGACACTGATAAAAAAGAATATTTGTAGATTTTCTGAAAAGCCCTAAAACTGTGATTTTTGTCAGCAGATCAGGAATGCAGAGACATCCCATCAAGTAGTTGATTTGATTGTGTTGTTGTTGCCATGGGGAGGGTAGATAGGTTGTTTTATATATATTTTTGGATTTTTAAATGTTGAAAGTCTGAAATCTCCTATGTGTGAGTCGAGTGGCCACCTAAATTTGTTTCAGACATCAATTAATCAATAATAAATCACATTCTTTGCTCCTTCAAGGATAGAAAAGTTTATTTTTTCCTTCCAAGCGTGGCATGAAAAACATGCAGAATATATACCAGCACTAGAAAAGTACATCTTCCTTCCCCTGTCCTTACCACTTTCTGTAGAGAGACAATCGAGAGCATCCTGTCATATTGCATTACAGTCTTGTTTGGAAGCATTACTGCTTCAGACAGGGAGGCAATGCAGAGAGTGGTGAGGACAGTAGAAAAGATTATTGGTACTTTGCTTCCTTCTGTCCAGGATATGGCACGTAAGCGATACTCGACCAGGGTTTACAGTATCATCTGGGATGCTACACATTCTTTCATGACCTGTTTTCCTTCTTACCTTCTGGGAGAGAGCTTCGTAATATCTGAAGCAGAACATCCAAATTCATACTTTCGTTCCATATAGCATCAACCTTGTGAACTTTCAAGTTTCCTCTTTCTGTTATGTAGTCAAAATGGACAGTGATTGATATGTATATGTATATATATAAATGTATTGTTGTTGTTAGTTGCGAAGTCGTGTCCAACCCATTGTGACCCTATGGACAATGTTCCTCCAGGCCTTCCTGTCCTCTACCATCCTCTGGAGTCCATTCAAGGTCACGCTGACTGCTTCAGTGACCCCATCCAGACACCACTTTCTCTGTCGTCCCCTCCATTGTTCCCAGCATGAAGCTCTTCTCCAGGGAGTCCTTCCTTCTCATTAGGTGACCAAAGTCTTTGAGTTTCCTCTTCAGGATCTGGCCTTCTAAAGAGCATTCAGGGTTGATCTCCTCTAAGACTGACCGGTTAGATCACTTTGCAGTCCAAAAGACTCACAGGAGTCTTCTCCAGCACCAGAGTTCAAAGACCTCCTTTCTTTGGAGGCCTCAGTCTTCCTTATGGTCCAAATTTCACAGCCATACATTGTATGTATTTATAAATGTATGTATACATAAATGTATATGGGTGCATCTATCTGTCTGTCTGTATGTCATATATGTGTGTAGCATGCAGTGGTGGGTTCCAGATACCGTTCCAACTGGTATGGTTGGAACGGACCCAGTGGCATCCACATGGATGGATGCATGCAGCGCGTGCATACATGTGTGCACAGTGCACACATGCATTTTAGCGCCTTCGTGAGCCTCCACGACACTCTCTGCTTAGCGGAGCGTCTCGCAGGCACTGTATGTGCCATGCGCTGCCCGGAAGTGCCAAAGACTTAAAAGACCGGTAAGGAGCTCAGGCAAGTGGGTGGGCCCTCCGGCACTGTACCAGAATGGCATCCGGTGCTCCAGGCAGGCTCTGGTACACCCGTACCAGGGCGTACCACCTGCAACCCAGCACTGGTAGCATGTGTATATGGGTGTTATATATATGTATGGGTAGATGTATACTTTCTTTTGGGAGCAGGCAACAGGATTTCACTTTTCATGTGGGCCAGTGAGCACACAGTAACAAAAATGACAATAAAGTTTAGCTTATCTTACTCACTAATGCAGGGAGCTACAGGCGAGCGACTCTGTTGGAAGCCTTTGGCACAACGATTACATGTTAAGCCGGTGACACCATCTTTGCACGGACACTGCCCGGTGGTTTGATTGCAGGTTTTTCCAGCTGCGCCGACCGGATGGCAGTCACATGCTGAAAAGTAAGAGGGGAGGGGGAGAAAGAAAGGGGAAGACCTTAAAACTAGAAATTGCAAGGGTCTCTTTCTCTATCTCTCTCTTTCTCTCTCTCTCTTTCTCTTCTCTCTCTCTTTCTCTCTCACTCCTCTTTTTCTTTCTCTTCTCTCATTCTTCTCTCTCTCTTTCCTCTTTTTTTCTCTTTCTCTCCTCTCTTTCTCTCTGTCTGTGTCTCTCTCTCTCTCTTTCTATGTCTCTCTTTTTTCTCTCTCTCTCATTCTTTCTCTCTCTTTCTCTCTTTCTCTCTCTTCTCTCTTCTCTCTTCTCTTCTCTTTCTCTCTCTCATTCTTTTTCTCTTTTCTCTTTTTCTGTCTGTCTGTCTCTTTTCTCTCTCTCTCGCTCGCTCTCTCTCTCTCTCCCTCTCTCTCTTTCTTTCTTTCTGTCTGTCTGTCTCTCATTTTCTCTCTCTTTTTCTCTTTCTCTTTTCTCTCTTCTCTCTTTCTCTCTCTCTTTCTCTTCTCTCTCTCTCTCTCTCTCTCTCTCTCACACACACACACTCTTCATAATACTGCATACCAAGAGATGCAGAGTTATGTGCAAACAGAACCTTGATTCAAAAACACATGTTCCCTGTGATGAACAGTTCCTTCAAATGTCCCAGTTCGGGGCTCAGAATGTCAGCCTGCTGCAGAGCTGAATCAGTGCACTTGATGTAACCAGGATCATGGGTATGAAGAAGCTTCTCCAGGTACAAACTTCTTCCTACCCAGGATCCTGGCTATATCAACTTACAACAGTCCATTTAGTGACCATTCAAAGCTCCAATGGCACTGGAAAAAAGGTGACTTATGACCAGTTTTCACAGTTATGACCGTTGCATCATTCCCCATGGTCCCACGATCAGAATTCAGACACTTGGCAATGGGTTCATATTATGACGGTTGCAGTGTTCTGGGGTCATGTCATCCCCTTTGGCAACCTCTGAGTCAAAATATTGTCCACTGTTCCGGCTCTTTGCCACCAGTGGTGCTTCCTCCAAGCCTTTGCCCAAAACCCACACCAGGAGGCCGAAGGAGACCCCAAGTCAGAATTTCTCCCTTCCTCTGACTCTACAAAAAAAAAGGGGGAGCCTCTCTGCAGCAACACAAACATTCATTGCACATATCCAGCCCAAGGGTCATAGTTTGAGGACCTTTGGTCCTCAAGGGTCTATTGCATTAAATACAATATAAAAAATGCAAAACATTTTTCTGCAGACCATCAAAATTTTCTTGCAGACCACCAATGTTCCATGGACCACCCGTAGATGACCACTGATTAGTCAACTAATGTTCAGTACTGAATTGGTGCTAGATAAGAGTCCATTCAGGAGGGCTTGGATTTGGTCCATTGTGGAACATAATGATTCCAAGCCGATTGCTCTCTTGACTCCTCCCACAGGCTCTGCCTGTCTTCCTCCTACAGCAGAGATGGCATTAGGGCCAGGGGTGATATTACCTTCCCTACCAGTTTGCAAATGTGAGCATGTGCTTAGCCCTCCCGCACATGACCTTTAGATGAAAAACAGGGTCTAAATGGGATGCCATAGAGCTGGGGGAGGGGCTGGGCCACCTGTGATTTCTGCTACCAGTTCGGGCAAACTGGTCCAAATCAGTAGAATGCCACCTCTGATTAGGGCCCAGAAGTCTGTCATCCATTGTGACGTTTTAACCGACCATTGTGTGTTGTTAACCCTGGTTTGACCTCTTGCATGATTCCAGTGATAACCACACCTACAGAACGACCTTCTAGGCCCTAAATTCTGAACCCTTAAAAATTGCCTTCTCCTTTCCCCTAACTTAGATGCTCTGCTCTAACTAGCATGAGTGCCAAAGAATGGAGGCCGTTGAACTCTGGCGCTGGAGAAGACTCCTGCGAGTTCCTGGACTGCAAGGCCATCCAACCGGTCAGTCCTAGAGGAGATCAACCCTGACTGCTCTTGAGAAGGCCAGATCCTGAAGAGGAAACTCAAAGACTTTGGCCACCTAATGAGAAGGAAGGACTCCCTGGAGAAGAGCCTCATGCTGGGAACGATGGAGGGCAAAAGAAGAAGGGGACAACAGAGAATGAGGTAGCTGGATGGAGTCACCGAAGAAGTCAGCGTGAGCTTCAATGGATTCCAGAGGATGGTAGAGGACAGGAAGGCCTGGAGGAACATTGTCCATGGGGTCGCGATGGATCAGACACGACTTCACAACTAAAACAACTCTAGCATGGATAGGATAGGGTGCTAAGTCTCATTGAAACGAAAGAATTGCAGCTGTGGGAAGGAAGGAAAGAATAAAAAAAGAAAAGAATTAAAGATGAAGGGTAGCTTTCCTTCCAATGGAGAATTTTTTAGCTTTGCCAAAACAAAAAAAAATAGGGGAATATAAAGGGGCCTGGTTATGTCATGGGGGGAATTTTAGAGGGAAGGTTACATTTATTTATAATGTCTTGGCTCATTTTTATTATCTGAGAACTAAACAGTCAGGGTGGTTTCTTGCTTCTTAGACTCCGGGGGTTGATTAACAATTCTGGACAAGTCTTGGCCCCAAAAAAACCGACTCAATTCCCTTTGCTGTGAAATATGGCTTGTTACATTGCCATGAGCATTACAGACTTCATTGTGGAGATAAAACATTGCCGTTATCGGGATTCTTGGCATGTTCACGCTGCAGGTAGAACTAACATTTCTGCTGGAGCCCAGTAAATATATAGAAAGGGTGTGATTTTTCAGTTGTCGTCCAACAACGTTAGATGCTGAGCGAGCAGTAGATCTCATTGAGTCGGACGACCATCTACATTCCTTCCCCTTGAAATAAAGCACACACCCCCAAAGTTGAAAGAGAGTTATATAGACTGGATTAGCCGCAGAGATGCAAATTTGGAAATAATTATCATAAATTGTAGAGAAGTGGAAAGGCATTTCAGCGTAGTGGGAGAACTTGTTCTGAGTTCCTATCTCCCGAAGCCACCCAGTCTGGCTTGTTTGTATTAGTCTGGTGCAAAGGTCAGCACCTGCGGCTCTGGAGCCGCATGTGGCTCTTTCATCCCTCTGCTGTGGCTCCCTGTCACCAGTTGGCTCTGCAATTGATAGGGCTTTTGGTTAGGACAGGTAGGAAGGAGAAAGGACATCGCGCTAGGTAGGAGACTCTATGGTGGAGGAATGGGACTTCTGGTTAGCAGAGGAAAAAGGATGTCATGCTAGGAGGGACTCTATGGTGGGAGGAATCGGACTTCCAGTTGGCAGAGGAAAAAGGATGCCACACTAGGAGGAGACTCTATGGTGGAAGAACGAGTTTTCAAGTTGGCAGAGGAAAAAGGATGTCATGCTAGAAGGAGACTCTATGGTGGGGGAATCGGACTTCAGTTGGCAGAGGAAAAAGGAGGAGGAGACTCTATGGTGGGGGAACTGGACTTCCGGTCAGCGCCGAATGAATGAATGAGATGCTCCGATTAGGAATTTTGTAGCTCTTTGAATCTTTAAGGTTGCCGATCCGTGGCCTAGTGTGTTATACAAAACAAACTTTGTGGCTTGGTAAACCACAGTTCTGGATTACATAGACTGTGCATTTGGATAAGCTGAACCTGATGCTGCTTCATGGCCAGCCACCAAAACATAGAAACAAAAACTAACTTGAGTTTGGCCTGTGAGGAAACGCATCTGCGGACATCCAGTGTGGCCCCTAACTGTTGTGGCTTGTTCAAAAAGTCATGGTTAAAATACTTGGGTTAGTATAATGTGCAGAAAAACCAAGCCCTACATTTGTCCAGCTGTGTAAGAAACTTCATGACCTTCAGACAGTACTTAAGACAGGAAAGTTTTGAATTACAGGGACATTTTATTTAAGGAAAAATCACAAAACTGTGTCTCGCTTACTTTGGCCATGTCATATGGGTGAATCACTGGGAGAAAACACTTATGCTTGGAAGAATCAGTGGTCAAAGGAAAGCCAGTCCCTCAAAGAACATGGTGGCTGGGCACCATCAAAGATTAGGGGACTAATCATACATAATCAACATATGATGACCAGTTGCAGGAACTGGGTATGGCTAGTCTAGTGAAGAGAAGGACCAGGGGAGACATGATAGCACTTTCCAATATTTGAGAGGCTGTCAGAGAGAGGAGGGGGTCAAAACACCTGAAGGCCAGACAAAGAGTAATGGATGGAAACTGGAACAAGGAGAGATTCAACCTGGAAATAAGGGGAGAAATTTTCTGACGTGAGAACTATCAACTGATGGAACAGAGTTGCTTCAGAAGTTATGGGAGCTTCATCACTGGAAGCTTCAAGAAGAGACTGGATTGCAATCTGTCAGAAATGGTGTAGGGTCTCTGCTTGAGTGTGGACGGTTGGACTAGATGGCCTACAAGGTCCCTTCAACTCTGTTAATCTATATCTGTATCTGGTAAAATTGATACCAGCCAGAGTGTTGAACAACTGAAAGAAGTAGTCGAAGAAGTAGTGCAAGTTAGAAGATGCGGAGAGAACTGGCTAATAGATCACCAACAGTTAGATACAATGAATGGTTTCATCATCATCATAATCATATCATCATATCATGGCAAACAGAATATATGCCCAAGGATTTAGATTTTGATGTGAGAAAAGACCATCTAAGTAACTCGGGAATTTTGGAGGAAAATGAAGCTGAACTACATCATAAAAGCAAAGAATTTGGATTCTGAAAACTCATGAACAATTGGAATCATCTAGAAAGAAGCTGAGGAATCACACGAGATTTGTACCTATCAGTTGATAGATATTAAACACCATATCTGAAAACAATGGATATTTTCTACCAATACAAAATAGCATCTCAGGATGAAAGATCCCACGTTAGATCTCTCTCTTCTGTACCAATTTCTGGTTTTAATTACGTGCTATCAAGTCATTTTGGACTCCTAGCCACCTGATAAGTAGATCTTCTCTGAGATAATCTGTCCCTAACCTGTTCTTTCAAGTCTTCCAATGGTGCACACCGTGTTCCTCTATTTTGCTACTAGTTGTTCTGACCTAGGCTTCCCAAGAGCATGGAGTAAACTGCTGTCCCAACAAAAAACTTTTATTAATTGACTGTGAATTCTGTCATTCACATCCAGCAAAGACTTTCAAGGGAGGATTTACAGTCACAGGACACTTATCTGGCTGGAGAGTTGACAGGCAATATTGCAAACCTTGGCAAGGA
>NC_045554.1:10565161-10580161 GCF_009769535.1 Thamnophis elegans
CATTACTTGTCCCAGCTTCTGCCAACCTAGCAATTCGAAAACATGTAAAAATACAAGTAGAAAAATAGGGACCATCATTGTTGGGAAGGTAACAGCGTTCCATGTGCCTTTGTCATTTAGTCCTGCTGGCCACATGATCACGGAGACGTCTTTGGACAGCACTGGCTCTTTGGCTTAGAAATGAAGAGTGAGACCAGACCCCCTAGAGTCGGGAAAGACTAGCACATATGTGCGAGGGGGAACCTTTACCTTATTCCTTGGTTATAGGGATCTGGCCACAATTGTGGGGGGTGTAGAGGGGAAATCCCAGATTCTTTCTTTAAAAAGAAGGGCAAGGTTTTAATTACTTTGCTCCTGCTGCTGCGTTGATTGAATATGGAAAATAAATAAGGATAGTCTAAACATTCAAGAATTGGGCACGGGAGAAAGGAAAGGACAGAAATTCAGGGTCTTCTCAAGCTCTACGTTTCAATGTCCTCAACAAGTTATGTTCTGTTGAATGGTGGGATTTAAAATAGTTTTACTACCGGTTCTGTGGGCGTGGCTTGTTGGGCGTGGCAGGAGAAGGATACTGCAAAATCCCCATTCCCCTCCCGATCAGCTGGGATTCGGGAGACAGAGAATAGATGGGGACGGAGCCAGTCAGAGGTGGTATTTACTGGTTCTCTGAACTACTCATATTTCCGCTACCGGTTCTCCAGAACTGGTCGGAACCTGCAGAATACCACCTCTGGTTCTGTTGCTTTGGAAGGAAGGAGGATAATCAAACTTGCCTCCTTTTTCCAAAAAGACCTCAGATTCAGTGCTCATGAACTATGGCTGTGCATTTGCAACCTTCGCAGTAGCCTGCAAATTGAGTTGAAGGCAACACAAAGTCCTTAGTCAGATTTATCCTTGTTGAATTGCCTCAAATTTCCTGGTGTAGACCTCGACATGGAAGAATGTCTCTCGTTCAAGTCACGTGACACAAGACAGTGGTCCCCTAAATTTCGGAGATTCTAGATATGTTCCTCTTCACTATTTACCCATCTTGTTTGAGAACCTTACAATGGACACACAGAATTTTAGAAGAGAAACACAGAACCAGGACATTGATTGACAAGTGTCAGAGTCAGTAATTAAATCTCAAGAGATCTGGGTTGGGGGAGGGGGAGAAAAATATACACTGGGCCCCAAAGATGCTTTTCCAAAAGACCACAGGACTTTCTTGCTTCCCTCCCCCTTTGAAAATGGTTTGCTTCTCATCCAAGAAACTTCTTCAGTTCTCATCCAAGAAGTTGCTTCAAAAAGTCAGAAGTTTATAGCTCTGTATGAGGTCAATAAAATCAAGATGGGTAGGGAATGGTAAAAAAAAATCAAATGGTGTTTGTGATGATGCAATCTGTGACATGTTGCCTGTGTATATCACACATATGTGATATCTACAGAAAAAAGCAGAATTCCCTTTGAACGTTGTTCAAGTACTTGTAATACTATTTATTGGTATTGCGTTCAGAGTCACTTTCCCGAGACGGGTCACCGTAAAAATTTGATCAGATGCTGATACTAGAGATAGATAGATAGATAGATAAGTAGATAGATAGATCGATAGATGATAGATTAGAGATATAGATAATTGATTAGTAAATAATTGACTTATATAGATATAGATAATGATTAGAAATAATTTTTAGATATAGATAATTGATTAGACAAATAATCATTATATATATGGATAATTGATTGACAAATAATTGTTATAGATGATAGGATAGATAATTGATTAGATAAATAGATATAGATAATTGATTAGACAAATAATTGTTTTAGATAGATGATAGATAGATGATAGATAGATGATAGATAGATAGATAAATGGATAGATAGATAGATAGATAGATAGATAGATAGATGATAGATAGATAGATATAGATAATTGATTAGATAAATAATTGATTTATATAGATATAGATAATTGATTAGAAATAATTTTTAAATATAGATAATTGATTAGACAAATAATTGTTTTAGATAGATGATAGATAGATGATAGATAGATAGATAGATAAATGGATAGATAGATAGATAGATAGATAGATAGATTGATAGATGATAGATGATAGATGATAGATGATAGATAGATAGATAATTAGCTAGATAGACAAATGAAAGATAACGGATGGATTGAAGGATTGATAGTAGATAGAGGATGGATAAATGAGAGAGATAATAAATAGATGAGATGATAAATGGACCGATGGGATGGATGGATGGATGGATGGATGGATGGATGGATGGATGGATGGATAGATGATGATGATGATGATGATGATGATAGATAGATAGATAGATAGATAGATAGATAGATAGATAGATAGATAGATAAACATGGTCAGTGCAGGGCTGCTAAGATTCAAAGTATGAGTAAAAATGTTCTTGATTCTTTGCAGACTGCTAGCTCTGGTAATCTTTTTTTTTTTTAGAAACATAACAAATATATTTGCAGAGGTGACACTTGGATTCAAACATCACTACCATTCTGTCTCACTCCTGCACACAAATATTGGCTTAGTTCATCAACCGTGCTTAACATGATTTACAAACTGCGTAAGACGTTTCCCCGTAAGATGTAACCCAAAAATAGAGAAAATCATGTTACAGCTGAAGACAATGAACTTTTCAGTGGTTCAAGGCTAAAGCTTGAATCAGAATAGTTTTCATTTCATTTAGGTTCCTAAAGACTAAACAGAGAGGCAATTTAGGGTAGTGGTTGGGCCACCAGGAGTATAAACTTGAAAGTAAATATAGAACTTCATAAAGCAAAGTGGTTCAGAGGAATGAAAGGAAAAAAAATTGGTCCAGAGTCTGCCCTACAGTACTGGAATTAAGAATTTGGTATTTGTGATAAGATTATTACAAGGAACAATAAAAGTTACATTCACTTGTCACGCTAAACCATAGTTTACCTAAGCTAAGGTTGGCTGAGAAAGTGCTAAGCTCTAAGCCAGTGTTTCTCAACCTTGGCAACTTGAAGATGTCCGGACTTCAACTCCCAGAATTCCCCAGCCAGCATTCGTTGAGAAACACTGCTCTAAGCTATGGCTTCCAAACTACAATGGCTAGATGGATCAACCTGCTAAGCCAAAAGCAGATAACATGTTAGGCCTTATCAGGATGCTTGAACCTACCTGGAGGAGATCTTTTCTGGTCAAAAGATTTTTAAGAAGTCCATGTTGGTTTAATACTTAAAAGTTTCATCCAGGGTTGTTGTGAGAGTTTTGATGAGCTTAGGGCGCCCTCTGCTGGTTACCTAGACATTTTCATTTTTAAAGAAACAGGCATGATACTTGGTCAGGGGGGAAAAAAGGATGTTTCGAGAATGTGTGCTATTTAGAATAACAGAGTCGGACCTCTGAGGTCATCTAGTCCAACCCCATGCTCAGAAGACCCTATACCATTCCAGACAAGTGCCTGCCCAGTCTCTTCTTAAAAACCTCCAGTGATGGAGCATTCACAACTTCTGAAGATGAGTCGTTACTCATTCCCTTTCACTTGAGAACAAGGAATGCGGGACTGATAAAGAGATTAGCAAGTGACAAATTTATTTATAGGATTTATTTAGAGTCTCAGTCTGTAGGACTCCAGGCAAGGTATAGAATTCAACTGCAGGATAAAGCAATGATAAGACCATTGATGAAAATGATGATGTTGTTAGTCGGGAACTCGAGTCTGACACATCACGACCCCATGGACAATGTTCCTCCTGGCCTTCCTGTCTTCTACCATCCTCTGGAGTCCATTTAAGCTCACGCCGACTGCTTCGGTGACTTCATCCAGCCACCTCATTCTCAGTCGTCCCCTTCTTCTTTTTCCTTCAAACTTTCCCAGCATGAGGCTCTTCTCCAGGGTGTCCTTCCTTCTCATTAGGTGGCCAAAGTCTTTGAGTTTCCTCTTCAGGATCTGGCCTTCTAAGGAGCAGTCAGGGTTGATCTCCTCTAGGACTGACCAGTTGGATGGCCTTGCAGTCCAAGGGACTCGCAGGAGTCTTCTCCCGCACCAGAGTTCAAAGGCCTCCATTCTTTGGAGCTCAGCCTTCCTTATGGTCCAACTTTCACAGCCATCCATTGCAACTGGGAAAACCATGAAAATGATAGCAAGGCACTATACCAGAATCAGCCCCACCAAATCCTCTGGAGAAACTATATTCATGTGGTCTGCAAATCCAGAAATATAGCAGAGGATCAATTGTTAAGCTGATCTTTTGTTCATGCCTATGCACAAGAATCTAGTCAACTAATGGCCAGCACTAACTTGGTGCTAGATAAGATTCAAGGGAAGTCAAGGGGGGTTGGACTTCAATCTCCTGTGGGAACGTCAGGATTCGTTGCTAATTACTCTCTTGACTCCACCCCAAATTTAGTTTATTAGGAGCGCCTTGTCGGCATGGGCCTAGTGAAGACTCCACTCAGTTTGCACCTTGCCTCTGACCTTGTTGCCTCCCCCCCCCAAGGTGTGTCATTAGATATATTCCCCCAACAAAGCAATTCCGCGGGTCATAGAAGTCACTCCCTCCGGCTGTTACTGGTTTCTGTTGAGATGGCCTTGACTTTGGTTGGCTAGGATGTGTGTTGTTTTGACTGAGGTGCATATTCCTTGATGCAGCTGTGAGGCTCGCATCGATGAGGGCCCCCGCATCCCCCTGCCTATGGCAATTCCAATTATTCATCCCCCTGCCTATGACATCCCCCATCCCCCTACCTATGGCAACTCCAACTATTCTCCAAAGCACCTGAGGGCAGAACAAGAAGCAATGGGTGGAAACCAATCAAGGAGAGAAGCAACTTAGAACTGAGGAGAAATTTCCTGACAGTTAATCAGTGAAACAAACTTGTCTCCAGAAGTTGTGAATGCCCCAACACTGAGAGTTTTTAAGAAGATGTTGGATAGCCATTTGTCTGAAGTATTATAGGGTTTCCTGCCTAGGCAGAGGGTTGGACTAGAAGACCTCCAAGGTCCCTTCCAACTCTGGTGTTGTGTTGTGTTGTGTTGTGTTGTGTTGTATTGATTGTGTTGTATTGTATTGATTGTATTGTATTGATTGTATTGTATTGATTGTATTGTATTGATTGTATTGTATTGATTGTATTGTATTGATTGTATTGTATTGTATTGTATTGTATTTATTGTATTGTATTGTATTGTATTCATTGTATTGTATTGATTGTGTTGTGTGGTGTTGTGTTGCATTTATTGTATTGTATTGTATTGTATTGTATTGTATTGTATTGTATTGTATTGTATTGTATTGTATTGTATTGTATAACTTGGGAGCAGATCTGGAAAGCTTCACAAGTTGACACCTGTCCTTTTCCTACAGGAATGAGTGCAAGCATGATTTACCCCACAAGGAACTTCAGCTGTAAATAGCTGAGCCTCTGTCCAGACCTGACCTTAACCATGGGCTTCATTTGCTCCAGGAACCTCTATTTTTCTGCTTCATCTCCTTGAGGTGGGCATCCTGATCCACTGCATTTTTACAAGCCAACATACATTCAGTAGAGATTCCTTTCTTTCAAAAATTGCTGAGGTCTATTTATCCTTTTGGGAGGTGGTGGCTCAGTGGCTAAGACACTGAGCTTGTCAATCGGAAACGTCAGCAGTTCGGCAGTTCGAATCCCTAGCGCCGCGTAACGGAGTGAGCTCCCATTACTTGGTCCCAGCTTCTGCCAACGTAGCAGTTCGAAAGCACGTAAAAAATGCAAGTTCCCCCTTTGGTGGGAAGGTAACAGCATTCTGTGCAACTTCGGCATTTAGTCATGCCGGCCACATGACCACGGAGACGTCTTCGGACAGCGCTGGCTCTTCGGCTTTGAAACGGAGATGAGCACTGCCCCCTAGAGTCAGGAACGACTAGAACATATGTGCAAGCGGAACCTTTACCTTTACTGTATACATTCATTACAGAGTCCTCTCTTTCAAAAATTGCTGAGGTCTATTCGTCCTTCCAAACCTCTCTTCCTAATTTTGGGGTGATCCCCTAATTCCAGAACCGGCTCTTCACGCATGCAAAATTGTATATACATTATAGATGCCTTTCTTCCCCCCCTCCCTGCTGTTTTCCTTAACAAACCCCTAAAAGTACACATCTTTAAAAACTGCAGAGCCCTGGAAGAGGAACGCTAGCTTTGAGCTGATGTAAGATGACACAAATACCGTATCTGGGACAATTTTTTCAGACCTGCAAACCATCATGGGCAGGTCTGCTTATTTGTAACGAGTCATCAGACCATCACAAAGTAAAGTATCTGTATAAAAATAACCAAAGTTAACCTAAATCACATTGGTACAGGTCTGTATTATATGTTACAAACAAACAGAAGGTTCTCGGGGCTTCAGGAAAATGCAGCCTTTTTACAGTAAAACCTACTAAAAAATAAATAAAGAAGAACCCCGTCGTGTTTTTTTTTTTTTAAAAGGAGCGAGACTATGGTGACTTTCTCCATTGTTCAACTCTGAACATACTAATCTCTCGTAGACAGATTTTAAAAGACTCCTTAGCATTTCCTTTCCTTGCAGCGACAAAGAACGCATTTTAATTGATGCTGAGCAGAGAAATTCTGTTGCAGTGGGGTTTTTTTTTTTAAACCCTCTGTGCATTTTATTCTTCGGCGGGAGGGGGGGGGAAATGACTTTGTTCTTAATGTCTTTTGCAAGTCCAAAACTGCCGGAGAAATGCTCTCAGTTGAGGTTGTGCTTTTTTTTTTTTTTAGCCGTTAGAGAGGATTGCGGGAGTGGGTTTGTGCTCGAATGAATGTCCTGTCTTTCCTTAGGAAAGGAACTGATAATAAAACTGTCAGAGCAATAATGCCTTTCCACAGATCTACGATGAGACCACACAAGGCAGTGGTGTTTTGTTCTGCTTACTGCCTCTTTAAAAAAAGAAAGGGCTGAAGAGGACCACCAAAATAATGAGGATCCTGGAATGCCTGCCTACAAAGGAAACCTTACCGATTTTGGGGATATTTTGCTGTGAGAGAAAGAGGGGGGGAGAGAGAGAATTGAACATAGGATCAGCTACTGGAAACCAAATACAGGGGTATTTGGTTTCTGAAGACAAATCCTTTTATTTTATTTTTACACAATGCACAAGTGTGGAATTTCATGCCAGAGTTGCGTTCATTGTCCATCATTTGGATGGTTTGAGCGGACTGGATGGTTAAATGGAGAGCCAGCTGGTGTAGTGGTTAAGGCACGAGACTGTGAATTCAAGTTGAGCCTTAACCATGAATGACAGCTGGGTGACTTTGGGCCAATCACCAGGAGGAAGTGAGTTCTAGTCCTGCCTGGAGAGTTCTAGTCCTGCCTTAGACATGAAAACCATCTGGGTGACTTTAGGCCAATCACCAGGGGACAGTGAGTTCTAGTTCTGTCTTAGCCATGAATGACAGCTGGGTGACTTTAGGCCAATCACCAGGAAGAAGTGAGTTCTAGTTCTGCCTTAGCCATGAATGACAGCTGGGTGACTTTGGGCCAATCACCAGGAGGAAGTGAGTTCTAGTCCTGCCTGGAGAGTTCTAGTCCTGCCTTAGACATGAAAACCATCTGGGTGACTTTAGGCCAATCACCAGGGGACAGTGAGTTCTAGTTCTGCCTTAGCCATGAATGACAGCTGGGTGACTTTGGGCCAATCACCAGGAGGAAGTGAGTTCTAGTCCTGCCTGGAGAGTTCTAGTCCTGCCTTAGACATGAAAAACCATCTGGGTGACTTTAGGCCAATCACCAGGGGACAGTGAGTTCTAGTTCTGCCTTAGCCATGAATGACAGCTGGGTGACTTTGGGCCAATTACCAGGAAGAAGTGAGTTCTAGTCCTGCCTGGGGAGTTCTAGTCCTGCCTTAAGCATGAAAACCATCTGGGTAACTTTAGGCCAATCACCAGGGGACAGTGAGTTCTAGTTCTGCCTTAGACATGAATGATAGCTGGGTGACTTTGGGCCAGTCACCAGGAGGAAGTGCGTTCTAGTCCTGCCTTAGACATGAAAACCATCTGGGTGACTTTAGGCCAATCACCAGGGGACAGTGAGTTCTAGTTCTGCCTTAGGCATGGAAGACGGCAGGGTGATTTGGGGCCAATCACCAGGAGAGGAGGTGGCAAGTTCTAGTCTCCCCCAGAGAAATCAATCGTCTGCTTTCTCTACTCCCAAATTTGTGGAAAACTTTTGCAAATAATTTAAAATGTCAGTTTTCCTCTAGCAGATGATACCACTTATCGCAGGATCCAATCTGGGTCAGTCACCAGGACAAGAGAATTTAGTCTTCCGAGCTTTTGGACTTGTGCTGTAGCCCATCTTCCGGGAACTTTCATCTAGCAGAATGTAGAAAGAGGTTTCCTGGGGATGGGCTCCAACATGACTCTGAAACAGGGTGGGATTGAACATTTTAGCAACCGATTGTCTGCCTGGTTGCTGGGTGGGCATGCCCCCATCATGGCGGCGGAGGGGAGGCATGTTTTCGCCCTCCCCAGGCTCCGGAGGCTTTTCCTTGAGCCTCCGGGAGGGCAAAAACAGCCTCCCTCCCGGAGGCCCCCTAGAGACCAGAAACAGGCCAATTTCCAGACTTCTGGTACTTCCAGTAGGCTCCGGAGGATTTTCCCGAGCCTCTGGGAGGGCGAAAATGGCCTCCCCCAGGCACCGGAGACTCTCCAGAGGCTGGAAACTGACCCATTTCCACACTTCCGGGAAATCCGGTAGGCCCATTTTTCGCCCTCCCAGACGGGCACTGCACTTACGGTAGTATTGGATATGTTATGTATATCAGTATTAACAGGGGTGGGTTTCTCGCCCCGTTCCAACCGGTTCGGTTGGAACGGGGCCGGTGGCGTCCTCGCGCACGGGCGTGGCGCACGCATGCGTACTAGCGTCTGTGCGATGCTCCAGCTGCTCCTGGAGGATCGCGCAGGCGCTGTATGCGTCCTGCGCATGCGTGGAAGCACAGAACTCGTCAAAACCGGTAAGGAGCGCGGGCCGTGCGAGTGGGCCCTTCGCCGTTCCCGGAAGTTACTTACTTCCGGGTTCGCCGACCAACCGGTTCGCAGGGACCGCCGCGAACCGGTTGAAACCCACCCCTGAGTATTAAGTCATGAGCAGATAAATAATGAATATGGTTGTAAATTCTAATTGCTATTGCGCAAAACATTTGCATCCGGACGACACCCTGTTTAATGGAAAATGGATTGTTTGTGTTAAATTAAAATTTAAAAAAATGGGGGGGGGGAAATATTTAAGTAAAGTATGTGCCGGGGCTAAATATTCCACCCCGACCCCTGATCTATTCCTCCCCTCCTTTCCCCATCCTGAAATCTCACAAGAGTATGTTGTTGAATCAAGAAGAATACGTGATGGAATGTGTAATGTGCCCACGCTTTAAAGCACAGGAAGATCTTCGTTTGATCCCCTCGTGGGTTTTCTTCGTGCCAAATTCTGGATATAAATCTCTGGTGTGAACAAGTAGCAAGGTTCGAGCGTCCGTTGGCTTGCCAAAACCACATATTTTTTTTGAGCATCCCGGAGCATGTACACTTCTGTTGGATTAATCTGACTTTATGATGTTCCGATGTTATTCTCTCTTTCCATGACTACTTTCCATAATATCTGAACCGACGATGTGGACGCTGAGATCTTCTCCAACCAGTTTCTAAGAGGATGTTGCATTGCAAGTGCCCATATAATCAGACTTCTCAAGCAAGTGCTGGGCTACATAGCCATAGCACTTAGACTTATATACCGCTTCACTGTGCTTTCCAGCCCTATCTGAGCGGTTTACAGCCTCTTGCCCCCCAACAATCTGGGTCCTTGTTTTACCAACCTTGGATGGGTGGGAAGGCTAAATCAACCTTGGTCAGGATCGAACTGCTGGCGGTCAGCAGAATTAGCCTGCTGTCAGCCTCTATTTTGCTGCTTGCTTTCGGCTGCCATTGAGACAGATTTAGATTTAGATTTATTTTATTTGTATGCCGCCCTTCTCCGGGAGGGACTCAGGGCGGCGAACAACTCAAAAGGGGAAAAGGGGAACATAGAATACAATACAAGTAGTTAAAATAGCCAAGAATCACACAACCACACAAGTCGAGCGGGGAGGGGAACTCATCAACCCCAGGCCTGCCGGCAAAGCCAGGTTTTGACGGCTTTTCGGAAGGCCTGGAGAGAGGTGAGGGTCCGAATCTCTCCGGGGAGTTCATTCCAGAGGGCCGGAGCTGCCACAGAGAAGGCCCTCCCCCGGGTAGTAGCCAGGTGGCATTGGCTGGTAGACGGAACCTGGAGGAGGCCGACCCTGTGTGATCTAATGGGTCTATGGGAGATAATTGGCAGCAGGCGGTCTCTCAAGTACCCAGGTCCAATACCATGAAGGGCTTTATAAGTTACGACTAGCACCTTGAAGCGTATCCGGAGACTGATCGGTAGCCAGTGCAGCTCACGGAGGATAGGTGTAACGTGGGTGTACCGAGGTGCACCCACAATCGCTCGCGCGGCTGCGTTCTGGACGAATTGAAGTCTCTGAATACTCTACAAGGGCTGCCCCATGTAGAGCGCAGGGAGGCGGAAGCATGGTATTTGGGTGGGGAAGTATTCAGTGCAGGAGTGACTGTTAAAAGGGAGTTGTTCACACCATCTACTGCGCATGTGATTTGCCGCCAAGGCCAACTGTCCGGCATACCAACCTGATGATGCTTTTTGAAGATGTCTCCCACATGACACCTGTGGGGTGTACGGATTGGACCATGGGTTGGGGTTAACAAGGGGAAGGGGTTGGGTCACATATTGATATCTATAATTATGCGCACTTTTGCCTTAGATCTTGCTTTGCTTAGCTGCTATCTACTCATGACCAGTAAAAGTAGTCTTAATTCTGTAAAACGGAGTTGAGTGGTTTCTTTCTTGGTTACTGCGGGAGGCCGCCTTGACAGCCTGCAATACTGTATTTTAACCACTGCGCAGGCAGGCAGGCAGGCAGGCAGGCAGGCAGGCAGGCAGGCAGGCAGGCAGGAAGGAAGGAAGGAAGGAAGGAAGGAAGGAAGGAAGGAAGGAAGGAAGGAAGGAAGGAGAAAAGGAAGAGCAATAGCATTTAGACTTATATACTACTTCACAGTGCTTTCCAGCCCTCTCAAAGTGCTTATTGCCCCTAACAATCTGGGTTCTCATTTTACTGGGCTTGGGAGGATGGATGGCTGAGTCAACCTTAAGCTGGTCAGGATCAAGCTGCTGGCAGTCGGCAGAGTTAGCCTGCAATACTGCATTCTAACCACTGTGCAGGCAGGCAGGCAGGCAGGCAGGCAGGCAGGCAGGCAGGCAGGAAGGAAGGAAGGAAGGAAGGAAGGAAGGAAGGGGAAAAGGAAGAGCAATAGCACTTAGACTTATATACTACTTCAAAGTGCTTTCCAGTCCTCTATAAGTGCTTTACAGAGTCAGCATATTGCCCCTAACAATCTGGGTCCTCATTTTACTGGACTTGGGAGGATGGATGGCTGAGTCAAACTTGAGCTGGTCAAGCTCAAACTCCTGGCAGTGAGCAGTCCCTTAGCCTGCACTACTGCGTTCTAACCACTGCACCATCATGGCTTTACATAACACCAGACATGTCCCTGGAAAGCAAAATCATGCAATTGCTTGTCACTTATTTTGGCCCTGCGGGGGAAATTCATTGGAGAAAGCAATTACGTTTGGAAGCGTTCTCGGTCAAAGGAAAGCAGGTCACCCGAAGAACACGATGGGTGGACACCATCCAAGTTGACCCTGGCTAGAGTGTAGAACAACTCAAAGGAGTATGCAAGATCAGAAGATGCAGAGAGACCTGGCCCACAGAATGGTCAAGAGTTGAACATGATTGAATGAATATCATCCTCATCCTCCTTCTACCTTTGTCGTCATCACACCTAATACACATCTTTCTTATTCTTGGCAACCCACCTTGCTCTTCCCCTCAAAAGGAAGGAAGTAAAATGGCAGAATGCCTTTGAGAAACTCAACAAAAGAATCACCAACTGCCTGACTGGCTGGACTAAAAGATCATCATATTGTGTCTGTTATTCTATTAAGGTTGACTCAGCCTTTCATCCTTCCAAGGTGGGTTAAATCAGGACCAAAGGTGGGTTCCTACAGTTTGCACCTATTCAGTAGAACTGGTTCGTCAAATCTACCGAACCGGTTAGAAGAGGTTCCACCAGTGGACCCGGAAAGCAGGCCACACCTACAGAAGAGGTTCCAAAAATTTTTGAAACTCACCACTGACTTGCATGCTTCAATGCCAGAGTTTCTGAGCCAACATGACTGGAGGAGGAATTCTGGGAGTTGAAGTCCACAAGTCTTAAAGCTGTCAGGTTTAAAGACCCCTAGGTTTTTTTCCTAAAGAGTTAGGGGTGCAAGGATCTTGTAACTTGACAGCTTTAAGACCTGTATGCTTCAGTGCCAGAGTTTCTGAATAGCTACTTGGACTGACCTAAGTACTAATTCATAATTTCATATCTGGTCATATGGGCGGCAAGTCACTCCCATCCAGGCACATGGGTGGCAAGCCACTCCCACAAAGGAGGCCACACCCACAGAGTAGGTTCAAACAATTTTTGAAACCCACCACTGATCAGGACCCAGATGGTTGTGGGGCAATAGGCTGACTCGGTAAACCACTTAGAGAAGGCTGTAAAAGCTGCGGTATGTAAGTCACAAATATTCTTGCTGTTGCATTATTCTGCTATTCTCTTTTCTGCAGGAGGTCTCCGACTTTTAGTGCAGCTTTTATTCTTGTAGTGTAGCATTTTGCCACTAGATGGGAGAACTCGCTTAGATTCAAGAAATCCTTCTGCCTTGACGGCGGCTTTTAAAGAAGGGGTTTTGGGAGAACAATCCTGCAACATCTTTGGTGAGTGAGTGACTGGCTGTGATTTAATTTCCCAGTAGGTTAATCTGCAGTCAAAAATTACTTGAACTCTGTTCATTAAATGCTTACGGGATCATCTCTTTTAATAAAGGGCTACTGGACTGCAGCTATCCACAACATTGGAATGGAATGGGAATGGGAATGGGAATGGGAATGGGAATGGGAATGGAAATGGGAATAGGAACAGAACAGAACAGAACAGAACAGAACAGAACAGAATAATAGAGCAGAGTAGGGCGGGGTAGGACAGGGTAGGGTAGAGTAGAGTAGAACATAACACAACAGAACAGAATAGAATTCTTTATTGGCCAAGTGTGATTTGACACACAGGGAATTTGTCTTCGGTGCATAAGCTTTCAGTGTACATAAAAGATATAAGTGATAAAGCAACATAGCTACAATGTGCATGCGCACATCGGGAACAGGCTCCAGCTGTTCCTCTGCCCCACTGATCTCTGAGTCCGAAGGCAGCTGATATCTGTCGGATGGCCCTGGCCCCCTCTCTACCTCTGACACAGAGCCCTCATCAGAGTCTTCTCCAGACTCCAGGACTGGCCCAGGTTCCTCCCCAACCTCCTCACTGTCTGAGTTTGCCGCCAGCTCTGCTGGCCACTGGTGGGCCACAACAAAGACAAGAAGCAATGGATGGAAACTAACCATGGAGAGAAGCAGCCTAGAAGTAAGGAGAAATTTCCTAATGGCGAGAGCAATCAACCAATGGAATAGCTTTTGCCTCCAGAAGTTGTGGGTGCCCCATCCCTGGAGGCTTTCAAAAAAAAAGACTGAATTTGTTTGAAATGGTGTAGGGTCTCCTGCTCAAGCAGGGGGCTGGACTAGAGGACCTCCCAGGTACCTTCCTATTCTATGTTTTATTGTGTGAAGGGCCTTGAAAAGAAGCCTTTTTGTTAGCAGACAAGACTATAAGGCAGCATGTTTTGGTGGTTCCCGCACATTTGCCCAGAGGGACACAATTTTATGATTGTGGTGGGTATAAATACAATAAATAGATAAAATGTTCTGATGGCGTCGCTCAGCTAGGCAGAGAAATTCTATATCTCCAGAGGGCGAAAAAATGGAGAAAAGATTTCCTAAATACAATTTCACAATTTTCCTTGCTCTGGGAAAAAAGAAGAGGGTTTCTTCCCCCCCCCCCCCGCTCCCCAGAATGGTCTTGAAAAATGTTGCAAAAATATGGCAAGCCTCTTCTAAATGCATCTCCCTTCCAAATGCTCATATATGCATGTTAGGTTTAAACGATCTCCCTCTTAAAAAATGTTAATTACTTAAATATCTGGGTAATGGAGTTGGAACATTGGGTAACAAAGAATTTAAAGGGGGAAAGCTGGCTCTCACATTTGTTTTACCAACAAGAAATCTGTGTCTTCAACACTCCGCAAATATAAGGTTATAAGGTTTATTGTATTTATATGCTGCCCTATTCCCGGAGGGACTCACGGCGGCTAACAAACCCAGGGGGTGGGGGTGGTAAACAAGAAGGGAATACAACAAACAAGGTACAAAGAGAATTTAAAAAGACAGTCAACAGTCACACAATTCGAGGGGGGAAGGGAATTCATCAACCCCAGGCCTGCCGGCACAGCCAGGTTTTAACGGCTTTGAGGAAAGCCTGGAGAGAGGTGAGGGTCCGAATCTCTGGGGGGAGTTCATTCCAAAGGGCCGGAGCAGCCACAGAGAAGGCCCTCCTCCGGGTAGTAGCCAGATGACATTGGCCAGTAGATGGAACCCGGAGGAGGCCTAATCTGTGGGATCTAATGGGCCTTTGGGAGGTAATTGGCAGCAGGCGGTCTCTCAAGTACCCAGGTCCAATACCATGAAGGGCTTTAGAAGTTACGACTAGCATCTTGAAGCGCATCCGGAGACAATCGGTAGCCAGTGCAGCTCGCGGAGGATAGGTGTAACGTGGGTGTACCGAGGTGCACCTACAATCGCTTGCGCGGCTGCATTCTGGACGAGCTAAAGTCTCCGAATGCTCTTCAAGGGCTGCCCCATGTAGAGCACATTGCAGTAGTCCAGTCTTGAGGTCACAAGGGCATGAGTGACTGTTGCGAGTGCCTCCCAGTTCAGGTAGGGAC
>NC_045554.1:10585161-10602661 GCF_009769535.1 Thamnophis elegans
AGAGAGAAAGAGACAGAGATACAGAGGAAGAAAGACAGGGAAAGAGAGAGAGAGAAAGGGAGAGAGAGAGAGAGAGAAAGAGAGTAAGAGAGAGAAAGAGAGAGAGAGAGAAAGGGAGAGGGGGAAAGAGACAGGTGATCTTTATCTAAATATGTGCCTTCAAGTCATTTGTTGACTTCTGGGGATGACTGGACAAGTTCCTGCAGTTTTCCTGGCTTGATTTTCCTATAAGTAGTTTGCCATTAGAGTGTTTTCTTCCTAAGGGTTGAGATAAGAGTGAATCACCCAGCTGGATTTGTGCCTAAGGCAGGACTAGAACTCAAGATTTTTTAAAACTCGTAATCCAGCACCTTCATCTCTAGAGATGCTCAGGAAGGAAGGAAGGAAGGAAGGAAGGAAGGAAGGAAGGAAGGAAGGAAGGAAGGAAGGAAGGAAGGAGAAAGAGAGAGAGGGGGGGGAATGGTGCTTTGGAAAATAAGTTGACCCCCTCTTCTTTGTGGCAGCACCTCAAATACTGGAAAGAAAGAATGTTTGGTTTACTGTAGTTGAAACTCAACAACAACTTTTAGAGGTGTGGACTTCTATTCCCAGAATTCCCCAGCCACTGAAGGCTGGGGAATTCTGGGAGCTGAAGTCCATACCACTTAAAGTCTCTTTCCAGTATTTGAGGGGCTGCCACAAAGAAGAGAGGGTAAACTTGTTTTCCAAAGCACCATCTCTCTCTCTCTCCCTCCCTCCCCCTTCCTTCTTTCCCTTCCTCCCCCCTCTCTTTCTCTTAATAATTGCAAAAAGTAAGAACCTAGGTAATCCCACTTTCTGCAGTTCTAGCTCTCATCCATTCACTTGCAAAATTACTGATAAAACACCCAAAGGAAAAATCCAGATGTAGTCTTCAGATACGGTTCCATCAAGATTCAAAAACACAAGCTGTGTGTACAATGCTGTGGATATTTTTCCCTTCTGGTGTACATGATTTAAAAAAAAAAACTGCACAAAAGCAATTTCAATTTAATTCTAGGAGAAACTCCACCACCAAGGCTGTCTTCTCCTTCCCAGCTAGTATTTTTTTTCCAATGCACAAATTGCAAAACTTGACGAAAAAGGCAGAGAATTGGGGACAAATAAATAGAAATAACAGATGCAGCAGCATGAAGAGTTTATCAACTTAAAAGAGTGTGAAACTGTGCTAGATTCTTAATGCATCCCATTGCACTTTAGAAGTGAGACCAGGAATTCAGGATTTCCCAAAGTCAGGGGCAGAAATACGGATGAGAATCCATTTAACAGGTGTTCCAAGCCATCAACCTGGCTAACAGTCATCAGTCAAGACTTCAAATTCCTGGGATACAGTTAAACCCCCATTTCCTTTTTCCATTAATAGGAATTACAACGATTTGTTTCACCCCACACGAAAGAGGAAACAAAGCCAGATCGGGACACACGCTTTTCAAGTTGGACCCACACTCATTTTCACACACAAGATTAGTAACAGCAGCCATTTGTAAGAACAGGTCAAAGGTTTCTCCGATATCCCTCCAACATTGGCAAATTTACTTTCAAGAATGGGAAAAATTTCTTCTGCTTTAGAAATCTCTCTCGCTCAACAATTTGGGTGGGGGGATTTTGTCCAGTTTTTTTCATCATGGGGGCAAATGTGCAAAGCCAGACAATTTTGATCACCCAGAATCTAAAACATCGTCTATAAAGTCATCCCAAGCGGTCCTCAACTTACGACAGTTCATTTAGCGACCGTTCGAAGTTACAAAAAGGGACTTGGGACCCGTTTTCACAGTTATGACCATCGCAACATTTCTCTATGGTCACGGGGACAGATGCTTGGCAACTGACTCATATTTATGACGGTTGCAGGGTGTGTATGTCACGTGATCCTCTTTTGCGACCTTCTGATAAGCAAAATCCGTGGGGGGAGCCAGATTCACTTAACAACCGGGCTACTAATGGAAGAACTTCAGTGATTCACTTAACGACCGCAGCCAGAAAGGTCGTGCGATGGGGCAAAATTCACGTAACAAATATCTCGCTTAGGGACAAAAATGTTGGGCTCAACTGTGGTTGTACGTTGAGGACAACCTGTATATATTTTATTGCGGTGTTAATTAATCTATTTTAGATCCCTACCCAAGACTCCCTGTGTCGGTTATTCCATCCTATATTTAGATTTTCGCTACCATATTTCTCAGAGATCTTTAAAACACCATGGGGTCACTTTCTTCAAAGATAGAGTTTATTGCTAAAAATGTTTTGCTCCGTCACGGCTGATATGTACACCGATGTGTTGTCCAAAGAGTATTCAAGTAAACATTTTCAATATCTCTAGCTTTCCCTCCCCGCCTTTCTATACACAAACATTAAAAATAAATAAACTGTACACGAGAAAGTTCTTTTAAACATCTCTACATTACTATAGGTATCCCCCACCCCCCCAAAAAAACCACTCTTTCATAACAACATATACTTAAAAACAACAAAAAAATATCCTTATTCAATATACATTTAAAAAAAACAAAACCAGAACCCTAGACAATTCTGAAAATTCGCCTGGAGATGGGTAACAAGTTTGGAAACACAAACTATCAGGAGTGCAGGAATCAGAAACCAGGGTATTTTAGAGGAGTGATAAGGATCGGGCATTATAAACCAGCATTTTAGGAAAATATCCTCTCCTTCTTATATGACAAAGGAAACTGCAGTTCCAAAATGGTTGGAAGCTTCAATATGTGGTCCTGCATTGTTATTTTCTTTTTATTAATAACAAGAATTTTTTTTAAAAAAAATACACACAACAACAACAAAACCACAACAGGATTCCCTCCTCCTTTAAAACTCTCTCTATTTACAGCGGGCAGCAAGTCTAAATTTTGTTAGAATGCTATAATACGTATAAAAATAAACATCTCCCTGTAGTGCTTAGCTTTTTCTCTCTCTTTTTTCCCTCGTGGCCTGCACTGCAGCTCTTCCGGGCTTTCATTTCCCATTTTCAAATAAAATAAAATAATTAAAAAATAGAGAGAAGGGGGAGGGAGGGAGGGAAGCAGGAAGGGAGGGAAGGGGGAAAAAACAATAACAACAACAGTGCAAGCGGTAAGGGGGAAGAGGACAGAGAAACGGGCAAAGTGTCTTGCAAACACCGATTGGTGTCCGTAGGTCTCTTTGTCAGGACTCTCTCAACGTTTCTTTTTCTTTTTTTTTTCATTTGAACCCTCCAAGCTTCGCTGGGGGAGTGTTGGAGGATGATTGGCACCTGTCAAGTCCGTTCACCCAGGCGGCTTGAGTTCCTAGCCACCTTCTCCGGATGCTTCAGCCTGCCTTCCGGATGGAACCCGGGTGTAGGGATGGAGTGCAACCTCACGTCCTCCTCTCCTCCTTTCCCCACATCTCAAAAGCATTAGCGGAGGCTCTCGGGGAGCTAAAGCCCCCATCTCCATCGCGCATGCTGCGTGATCCATCCAGGAGTGTGTGTGGGGGGAGCACGTTTCCCCCACCCCCACCCCACCCCAAGTCCTCCACCTTCCCCTCTCTCCCCCAGAATTAACAGGAGCATTTGCACTCTGAAATCACCGGATACTGGACGGGGATCCACGTGCAATATTTCTGCTTGGACCATCCTTGGCAGTACCATCTCAAGAACGTCTTGGTGACTGATTTGATGGGTTTGCAGGACATGCCCTCCGGGAAGGAACAAGAGCGTTCGGCCATGCAGTTCCCTTCCTTGATGTACCTAGGCCAAAAACGGCTACCAAGGTCCTTCCAGGTATACATAACCGGACAGTAGGTGTAAGCCCAAAGCCACTGGAGGAATTTCCGCCTGGCTTTTTTGCCTATCTTGACCTTGGTCCTATAGGGCGTCTCGGCCAGGTCCAGCTTTTTCAGCTCCCCGGGCAAAGCCCCTTGACCTTTGAACTTGTGCAAAGGCTCCAAGCTAGAGAGGTTGCCTTGAGCTGGCGCTGCCACCGCCATGAAGTTGGGGTCAAAGTGGCTGCCCAGCTTCTTGCGTAAAGTCCGGTCGTCCAAATCTTGCTCCTTGGGGTCGTATTCGGGATCCGGGTGCTCGATAATATCCTTGATGGGCAGGTTGTCGCTCGGGGAAGGGCGGAGCCGAAGGTAAGGCTGGAAGGAGCCCGGTTGAAGCAGCCACGCCAAAGAAGAGCAAACCAGGAGGGCTTGGGGGGCCTTCATGCTCTCGGTACCCCCACCACGGGCGTGGGTGGGTGTGTGTATCACTTGTTTGCCCAGACCAGCCCAAGCAAGGAAGGCAGCCGGACGGACAGCGGTTGGCACTGCTGCTGGCGCTGGTGCTACGGAATAGCTTTTCTCTCTCTCTGTCTCTCTTCCGATTGTTCCCAAGCCTTGAGTGAGGGTGGGGGGAGAGAGTTATTCTTCCGGAGACCCCCGTGCCAAGTCCAAGCGATGCATAAATAGGTTGAGACAAAATCTAGCAAGGCCCCTGGCTTTAAATAGCTCGCCCAGGGGTTAGGTGACAGATGCGAAGGACGCCAGGTCTCTCTTACGCTGCTCCTCCTAGCATGGGGAAAAAAAACCCACGAGGGGTGCCAGAAACGAGGGGGGGGCTGGGGAGAGGGGGGAGGGCAGGGCAGGAACCAATGGCCTTTGGGGGGGAGGCAGGGAGCAGTGGTCCCCCTTTTCCAGACCCCCAAAGGGGCAAGCGGTTTCTTTTTGCTCCTGGTTTTAAAAAGAAAAGCCCATCCACCCTTCTTCTTCTTCTTCCTCCTCTTCTTCTTCTCTCTTCCCCCCTCCTCCTCCTCCTCTCTCTCTCTCTCTCTCTCTTCCCAAAAATTCACAGAGGTCCCGAGTCTATCCCCATGGTGACAGCTGGACTTAAACCCACGGCAACATGTCTAGACTGCATGGCAGAGTTTGGCGTGAGATGGGAGGCCCAGAATAAAACCTTCTTTTATAGATGGGGAAACCGTGAAAAAAAAGGGGGGATAGTCTTGGCGGCAGCGAGGGAGGGGGGCTGGGGGAAGGAGGAGGAGGAGGAGGGTTAGTAAGGGAGCCTCAGGTCCCGAGAAAAGCGTCCAGTTTTGGAAAGAATTGAGTGGAGGGGTCTTCCAACTTTTCAGTTGGGGCCGTCTGGGTCTTTCTTTCTTTCTCGCTTTCTTTCTTTCTTTCTTCCTCCTGTTCCCCCTTCTCTCCTTTCAGCTCCTCGAATAAGGACGGGCGCCGACTCCCCGGGAAGGCTGCCGCCCCGACGCAAAGCGGGGCTCCATCGCGGAGCTTTCTCGGCCCAACTGGCTCCGGGGGTTCAGCGCCCCGATTCCCTCCGCCGCAGGGCGCCGCTCAGCATCGCGGGCGCCCGCTTGCAAATCCAAGGAGGAGACAAGAATCCTCCGGGCGCCGGCGGAGAAGCGCCTTTCCCGAAGATGCTGGGGTGGTGGTGGTGGAAGAGAAGGTCGGGTCTTCGGAGGGAGCCCTCCCCACCCTGCCCGGATCGGGCGCAGGGGGCTCAGGATCGGGCGCAGGGCTCAGGATCGCGCCGGGCGTCCTCCGGGGTCCCCGCTGCGGGTCTCGCAGGCTGGAGAAGAGCTGGAGGTGGTGGAGAAGGAGGCGGCTGATGCGCTGCGGCGCCCGGCGGCTGGCTGGCTGGCTGACTGGCGGGGCTCAGATCGCGGCTGGCCGGCTGGCTGGCGTCTGCTTTCCCCGGGCGCGCTCCCTCGGCGTCGGCGGCGTCGGTTCCTCCCCGCGCCTCGCTCCGCTTCTGCAGCCAGCGCGCGTCTGCCGCGCCGGGCTCGCCCGAAGCCCAAGTTAAATATCGCCCCCTCCGCGGCAGCCAAGTGTCAACGGAGCGGCCCTCCCCTCCCCTCCCTGCCCTCCAGGGAAGCTGTGGGGCCGGCCGGGGACTGGGTCCTAGCGCCGCCTCTACGATCTCATGGAGGGGGGGGGCTCTTTCTTTCCCCTCCCCACTTTTGGCCACACGCACACATGCATGCACACGCGAGCGTCAGAACCCGCATCTTTTCCGAACCAGCTTTCTGCGGAGCAGCCTTGGGCTACAGGGGTTTTTTGGCGGGGGGGGGGGTAGCGGCTGTTGTGTGAATGAAGAAAGCGAGTTCGGAAAAGATGGGGGAGAGAATGAGTGAGCGAGCGGGAGAATGAGAAAGAAAATGAGAGAGAGAGAATGAGTGAGCGAGCGGGAGAATGAGAAAAAGAATGAGAGAGAGAGAATGAGTGAGCGAGCGGGAGAATGAGAAAGAAAATGAGAGAGAGAGAATGAGTGAGCGAGCGGGAGAATGAGAAAAAGAATGAGAGAGAGAGAATGAGTGAGTGAGCGGGAGAATGAGAAAAAGAATGAGAGAGAGAGAATGAGTGAGCGAGCGGGAGAATGAGAAAAAGAATGAGAGAGAGAGAATGAGTGAGTGAGCGGGAGAATGAGAGAGAGAGAGAGAGCAAATGAGAGCGAGAATGAACGAGAGAATGAGAAAGAAAATGAGAGAGAGAGAATGAGTGAGCGAGTGGGAGAATGATAAAGAGAGAATGAGATTGAATGAGAGAGAATGAACAAGCGACTGAGAGAATGAGGAAGAGAGAATGAGAGATAATAAAAGTGAAAGAATGAGAAAGGGTGAATGAGAGAGAATGAGCGATTGAGCGAGAAAATGAGAGAGAGAGAGAATGAGAGATAATGAATGGGAGAATGAGAGAGAGAGAGAGAGAGAGAGAGAGACGCCAGGGGAAGATGTGTGGACCCCTCTGGGTGGCGAGCAGAGGGGCTTTGCAGGGAGGGGAGGGGGCGACACACGAGGAGAGCCGCCTGCCCATCCTGGTTTCTTTCGAATAGGAAAGATGAGAAAAGCATGATTTTGAAGTGTGGGGTGGTAGCACATGTGGATGCTGGGTGAGTTTGAATGGGGCTAGGAAGAGTCCCACGACCTTAGATGGGGATTGATGCAGAAGGTAAAAGAGGAAGGAAAGATGCTTTCCTTGAGGGAGGGAAAGAGACCAAGCCAGGTCTCAGGCATGTGTGAAGGGGCGATGCACCTTCCTTGGCCTTTGGGGTGGTGTCTGCAGGCCAACTTCCCCCCCCCCCCCGAATTTTCTCCCACCAAGTTGGAAAGAATGGCTCATTTCAAAAATCCCATTCCCACAATCACTAAAACCTCCCAAAATATGTTTGTGTGTGTGTGTGTGTGTGTGTATGTGTGTAGCAGGGAACCGATGAGATGAGAAAAATCCAAGGCGCTCTAAACATGCTCTGGGACACTATTTACTCTCTTACTCCAGCAGCCAGAGGCTTCCACCTTAATCTCGATCCCACCACTGAACACCACCATCTTCCACAAATTTGAGTGGGTGGGCAGCGCCACTCCAAGAGCCAACACAAGGGGGAAATACGCGTCTCTCTCTGTGTCTGCTTCATTTTCTGTCCAGACCCAAAAATATTTATGGGACTTACTATATCTTTGTGTCTCCCCTCCCGTCTTCAGCAGCTAACAATCACAAATCTTGTAAAAGGAAACTCCTCCATAAAAAACGAAGAAACCCACTGAAAGCATCATAATAAACATCTCGGCAGCACCACAAGGAAAAAAATCACAAGAACAGCAGCAGTGCCATATCAAGCGAAGATACAAAAATCCACCGACAATCCAAACTACCGACTTTGCAACGACAACGTTGAAACTGTTTCACATTCAATATGTGAATGCAGCAAAAATCGCACTATGTAAAAAATATGATTTATCTGTATCCAGAAAGTCATGGGGACATAAAGTGGAAAAAGTTACTGAAAATGAGAAGGTGAAGAACTTGTGGGACTTTTGAATACAGACGGATCGTCATTTGGAACACAACACACCAGATATCATAGCTGTAGCTGTTCCAAAAGGAACAATTTATTGACATCGCGGTACCAGGAGATGCCAGAGTTGAAGAAAAAGAACTGGAAAAGATCACAAAATATTGTGACCTGGCCATCGAAACTGCACGATTATGAATGAAACATGTAACAGTGATACCCATTGTCACTGGGGCACTTGGTACCATGTCCAAGAATTTTATAACACCAGTGGAACTGCAAAAAACTGCACTACTCAGAACATCGTATATTTGAAGAAGATACTTGATTGATACCTAGGATGCAACCCCTATCAACCATTAGCACCAGCCAATGGTATTTGTGATGCATTTTTGAAAGTTCAGTTGACTGAATTTTATGTTTAATGAACAAAGTATATAATAATACCAAGTTACTAAGATCATTCACTGGAAATTGTGCCAGAAGTTTGGATTTGAGTACAGGAAAAACCACTGGGAACATCAGGTCGAGAAGGTTCTAGAGAATGAGAAAGTCAAGATCTTGTGGGACTTCAGAATTCAGACAGACAGGCACTTGGCCCACAACACACCTGACATAACAATAGTTGAAAAGAAAAAGTATGGTTCATTGACATTGCAATACCTGGAGATGCCCGGATTGAAGATAAACAGGAAGAAAAAAATCACAAAGTACTAGGACTTGCAAATTGAGGTTGAGCGACTGTGGAAAAAGAAATCGTGTGTCGTCCCGATTGTAATTGGAACCCTTGGAGCAATACCTAAAGGGCTACCTCGCTATTTGGAAATTCTAAATTTTCCGGACTTGAACATTCTGAGTCTACAAAAAACCACCTTACTTGGAACAGCTTATATCCTCCGACGTTACCTTAACAGTTCCTAGGTCCTTGGTTAGGACTCGAGCTGTTGAGCTACCAACCAGCCCCAAAGGCTGTGAATGTCACCAAAGATTAACCACATAACAACAACAACAACAACAACAACAACAACAACAACAACAACTGTGCTACTCAGAACATCTTATATTTTAAGAAGGTCTTTGGTTGATACCTAGGACGCTAGTAGCAAACAGTATCAACCATTAGCACCAGTCACTGGTATTTGTAATGCATTTTTGAATGTTCAGCTAGGCTGAGTTTCATGTTTAATGAATAAAGTATATAATAATAATAATAGGAGGAGGAAGAGAAAGAAAGAGGAGAAGGCAAAGGAGAGGAAGAAGGAGCAGGAGAAGAAGAGGAAGGAGAAGAAGAGGGGGAAGGGGAAGAAGAAGAGGAAGAGGAGGAAGAAGAAGGAGAGGAGGATGATGAAGAAGAAGAAGAAAAGAAGAAGGAGGAGGAGGAGGAGGAGGAGGAGGAGGAGGAGGAGGAGGAGGAGGAGGAGGAGGAAGAAGGAAGAAGAAGCAGCTGGGTACCTTCAGGATGGGTGACCACCAGTAAATCCTAAAACTCACTAGAAATGAGGAAGGAGGGGGGAATCTTAAAGATCACAGTGGCAAAACACTTCCTTATAGGATTGTCAAGAAAGCAACACAGCCTTCAGCTCAACCCGAGTTAAATTAGGATTTGAATTTACAATTGTTAGCACAGTCATTGGGGGGGAGGGGAGAAACTCTCAAGAGTTAGTCAGTTTTTGAGTTTCTGCATCTTCCTGTCTGTCTTTAGAGACTACCTAGAAATTAGTCACATTTTTCCAGGAAATACAGGGTGCTAATGCCTGCAAACCCTCTTAATGGTGCAGCAATTCCTTACAAGGGTTAAGTGAGTGGCTGGATTCAAACAACCAGGAAACCTGACTTAACACGTGGACTACACACGTGTTTAGTCCAGAGGGAAAGACCATGATCGCGGCGACAGGATTTTCATGCCAATGATTGAGGCCATCCAGATCAATCAATCAGAGAATAGAGCCGGGAGGGGGGGGGACCTTGGAGGCCTTCTAGTCAAACCCCTTGCTCAAGCAGGAGACCCTACACCATTCCAGACAAGTGTCCAATCTTTTCTTTGAAACATCCAGTGATGAAGTTGTCCACGATTTCTGGAGGGAAGCTGTTCCACTGGTTAATTGTTCTCGCTGTTAGGAAGTTTCTCCTTAATTCCAGGTTGCTGCTCTCCTTGATTAATTTCCATCCCTTGTTTCTTCTTGTGCTTTGGAAAAAAAGTTCTCTCTCTCTCCCCCCCCCCCATCTTCTTTGTGGCAGCCCCTCAAATGCTGGAATATTGCTCTCATGTCACCCCTAGTCCTTCTTCTCTCTAGACTGGGCACACCCAGTCCCTGCAACTGTTCTGCGTGTGTTTTGGTCTCTAAGCCTTTCAATCATCTTAGTTGCTCTTCTTTGCACTTTTTCCTTTGCGTGCGCGCGCATCAGTGGTGGGTTTCAAAAAATGTTGGAACCTCTTCTGCAGGTGTGGCCTGCTTTTCAGGTCCACTAGTGGAAACTCTTCTAACCGGTTCGGTAGATTGGACGAACCAGTTCTACCAAATAGGTGCGAACTGGTAGGAACCCACCTCTGGCGCGCACAAACACACATCTATCTATCTATCTATCTATCTATCTATCTATCTATCTATCTATCTATCTATCTATCTATCTATCTATCTATCTATCTATCTATCATCTATCTATCTATCTCTATCTATCTATCTATCTATCTATCTATCTATCTATCTATCTATCTATCTATCATCAATCTATCATCTATCTATCTATCTATCTCTATCTATCTATCATCTATATCTATCTATCTATCTATCTATCTATCTATCTATCTATCTATCATCTATCTATCTCTATCTATCTATCTATCTATCTATCTATCTATCTATCTATCTATCTATCTATCTATCTATCATCTATCTATCTATCTCTATCTATCTATCTATCATCTATCTATCTATCTATCTCTATCTATCTATCATCTATATCTATCTATCTATCTATCTATCTATCATCTATCTATCTATCTATCTATCTATCTATCTATCTATCTATCTATCTATCTATCTCTTTATCTATATCTATCTATCTATCATCTATCATCTATCTATCTATCTATCTATCTATCTATCTATCTATCTATCTCTTTATCTATATCTATCATCTATCTATCATCTATCATCTATCTATCTATCTATCTATCTATCTATCTATCTATCTATCTATCTATCTATCTATCTATCTATCATTTCCTTGATTAATGCCCTGTGCGTGACCTTTTCTTAAATAGGTTGAGATTGCAACCAGAAATGTCTCTTTTATAAACAGGCAGGTTCACTTATTTATCATTCTGGTTTCCAAATAAACTTGAGATCTGCTCAGATCCATGAGAAGACAAAGGGTGAAAATGGAGAGAGGGAGAGAGGGGGGGAGGGAGGCAGGGAGGCAGGAAGGCTGCAATCCTGCACAAGTTACCAGTTTGCCACTGGGCGCTGCTGCAGGCACATTTGCTTGTGAAAGCAGAAGTGTGAAATCCTTCTGTGGGATTGTGAAAAGAATTCGCCCTACTGCCTAGCAAAGAACCTTTTGTCCCTCCCTTCCTTTTCTCCCCTCCCTCCCTCCTCCCTTCCCTTCCTTCTGTTCTTCTCTCCCTCTCTTTTCTCCCCTCCCTCCTTCCTTCCCTTCCTTCTGTTCTTCTCTCCCTCTCTTTTCTCCCCTCCCCCCCTCCTTCCTTCCCTTCCTTCTGTTCTTCTCTCCCTCCCTTTCCTCCCTCCCTCTCTCCTTCCCTTCCTTCCTTCCTTCCTTTCCTTCCTTCTGTTCTTCTCTCCCTCCCTTTTCTCCTCTCCTTCCTTCCTTCCCTTCCTTCTGTTCTTCTCTCCCTCTCTTTCCTTCCTTCCTCCCTCCCTCCCCCTCCCTCCCTCATTCCTTCCCTTCCTTCTGTTCTTCTCTTCCTCCCTCCTTCCCTTCCTTCCTTCCCTCCTTCCCTCCTTCCCTTCCTTTCTCCCTTTCCTTCCAAAAATTTTTCTCTGCAGACTATTATCCACCTTCTGAAAATCACCTTCAGACGTGCACACATCAATCTCTTCAAGTTTGGAGCTGAGCCAAGGGATGCCTGATGGATGGCCTTCTTTTGTGGGTGGCCAGTTCCTAAAAACCACACAGCCTGGCCTGGCGTGATGCTTGGCATCTTTTCTGCAGGGGATGTTGGAAACCACTGGATTATTATTATTTTTTTAAAAAAAGACTGTTTCAGGTTGAGTCAATTTTAACGCAGCCAATATTTTGATTGTTGGCAATGGAGGACATCTAGAAAGTCCTTAGTCATCATTTGATGTCCTGCTTAGTAAGAAAGTCTTTTTTTCTTTTTTCTTTCTTAGTCAGAAAGGTTGGCAGTTCAGCGGTTCGAATCCCTAGCGCTGCGTAATGGAATGAGCTCCCGTTACTTGTCCCAGCTTCTGCCATCCTAGCAGTTTGAAAGCACGTAAAAAATGCAAGTAGAAAAATGGGACCACCTTTGGTGGGAAGGGAACAGTGCTCCGTGCGCCTTCAGCGTTGAGTCATGCTGGCCACATGACCACGGAGACGTCTTCGGACAGCGCTGGCTCTTTGGCTTTGAAATGGAGATGAGCACCGCCCTCTAGAGTCAGGAACGACTAGTACGTATGTGTGAGGGAAACCTTTATCTTTACCTTAGTAAGCATGGCAGGCCTTAGGGGGAAAAAAACCCTTCTTTTTTTTTGGAAGATACATCATTCTTACGAAATGCCAGTTGCTTATTCCTGCCTCTTGCACGGCGCATGGAGTCTACAAGACGTTCTCCTACATCAAAAAGAATATTGCTTCGAGGAAGTGGAAAGTTTCCACAGAACACCACTGATTGTAGAAAATTCCCAAATGATCAAAAGTCACTCAAAAAAAGGGGGGGGGGAGATGATGATTATCTTTGATTAATTTTGGAATTTGCCTGTTGGGAAAAGTATAAACAAAGGAAAGAGGGGAATAAGAAAACAATTTGGCACGGGGGCTACAAAACCAAACAGCATTTTTCACGCGGGTGTGTCATACACAGATTATACCCTTTTAATGATAAACTTAACATTTTGAAGGCAAACGTTGGAGTACCTGAGTTTTTCATATCCGGCTGAAGCCATTATTGTTTGTTTGTTTTGTTAAATCCTCACTTATTTGGGGAGTAATTTTCCTCCTCTGTTCCAAGAAAAGAAATGAACTGAGCCATCTTCTCAAGAGTGAAAATTATCTTAATTTTTTTGCCTCAATAAATCATGGGAGAAGTTACTTTCTCTTACGAAGCCTTGCATGTGATCGGGGTGTGGGCCTCCTTCAGGATCCGTATGATGGAAAGGAATATTTTGTTAATGGATGGTCAATGGATGGCCTGTGTCATTAGCATTTAATACAGATTAGAACAGAATAGAATAAATAGAACAGAACAGAATAGAATAGAATAGAATAATGGAATGAGAATAGAATAGAATGGAATAGGAAAGAATAGAATAGGAAAGAATAGAATAGAATAGAATAGAATAGAATAGAATAATGGAATGAGAATAGAATAGAATAATATAATGGAATGAGAATATAATAGAATGGAAAAATATAATTGGAGAATAGAATGGAATAGGAAAGAATAGAATAGAATAATAGAATAGAATAGAATAATGGAATGAGAATAGAATAGAATGAAATAGGAAAGAATAGAATAGAATGGAATAGGAAAGAATAGAATAGAATAAGGGAATGAGAATAGAATAGAATAGAATAGAATAAGGGAATGAGAATAGAATAGAATAAGGGAATGAGAATAGAATAGAATAAGGGAATGAGAATAGAATAGAATAGAATAATATAATGGAATGAGAATAGAATAGAATAGAAAAATATAATTGAGAATAGAATGGAATAGGAAAGAATAGAATAGAGTAGAATAGACTAATAGAATAGAATAATGGAATGAGAATAGAATAGAATGGAATAGGAAAGAATAGAATAGGAAAGAATAGAATAGTATAATGGAATGAGAATAGAATAGAATAATATAATGGAATGAGAATAGAATAGAATGGAAAAGGAAAGAATAGAATAGAATAATGGAATGAGAATAGAATAGAATAATATAAGGGAATGAGAATAGAATAGAATAGAATGGAATGAGAATAGAATGGAATAGGAAAGAATGGAATAGAATAGGAAAGAATAGGAAAGAATAGAATAGAATAGAGTAGAGTAGAGTAGGATAGCTGCAAGGGACCTTGGAGGTTTTCTAGTCCAACCCCCTGCTCAAGTAGGAGAACCTATACTATTTTAGATAAATGGCTGCCTTCTTAAAAACTGCCAGTGATGGAGCATCTACAACTTCTGAAGGCAACTTCTGTTCCACTGGTTAATTGTCCTCCTTGTTAGGAAGCTTCTCCTTAATCCCAAGTTGCTTCTCTCCTTGATTCGTTTCCATCCATTGTTTCTTATCCTGCCCCCTGGTGCTTTGGGGAATAATTTGACCCCCCCCTCTCTTCTTTGTGGCAGCCCCTCAAATCCTGGAACATTGTTATCATGTCCCCTCTAACTCTTCTTTTCTTTAGATTAGCCTGACCCAAATCCTGCAGCCATTCTTTTTAGTCTCCAGGCCTGAAATGTGACATCTCCCTCAGCTAGAGAAGAAAGGACAGCGGATCACTTGCAAAGTGGATCTAGATTATTCAGGGATATTCTTTTTAATGATATAGGTAGTCCTCCAGTTATGACCATTTGTTCAGGAGCCCTTTCCAAACCAAAGGAATGTTTCGTTAATGGGTGAAAAATGGGCCTATTTTTTAAGCATCTAATACTGAATTGTGATATTTCCCACAGCTGGAGAGCAAAGGCCAGCCAATTGCAAAGTTGATAAAAGATTCAACGATACCGGTTTTATAATATAGTCCTCGAGTTATGACCATTTGTTCAGTAAAGTTTCAAAGTTAGGATGGTGTTGAAGGAAGGGTCCTTGAAGATTGATATGCCTTTATGATAAGCAGTTTGGGATAATGAAACAAAAAGTTGGAGAAACTCTTAAATTTCCACTGTTTCACTATTCTCACTGTCAGGAAATTTCTCCTTAGTTCTAGGTTGCTTCTCTCCTTGATTAGTTTCCATCTGTTGCTTCTTGTCCTGCCCTCAGGTGCTTTGGAGAATAGCTTGACTCCCTCTTCTTTGGGGCAGCCCCTGAGATATTGGAACACTGCTATTATCTCACCCTTGGTCCTTCCTTTCATTAAACTAAAGGTAAAGGTTCCCCTCGTACATATGGGCTAGTCGTTCCCGACTCTAGGGGGTGGTGCTCATATCCGTTTCAAAGTGGAAGAGCCAGCGCTGTCCGAAGATGTCTCCGTGGTCATGTGGCTGGCATGACTCAACGCCAAAGAATTGAAGTGAATTGAATTGAATTGAATTTATTGCACTTATATGCTGCCCTTTTCCCCGAAGGGGATTCAGGGCGGCTCACAATCCAAGTCAGGGAAGGGGATACAGATAAGGGATAAAAAAGACGAACAAAACAATACACAATTTAAAAGCACACAACAACCATACCATTCGAGGGGGGGGGGCAAAAGCTCTTTAGCCCCAGGCCTGTCGGAACAGCCAGGTTTTAAGGGCTTTGCGGAAGGCCTGGAGGGTGGTGAGGGTTCGAATCTCCACGGGGAGTTCGTTCCAGAGGGTCGGAGCAGCCACAGAGAAGGCTCTCCTCCGGGTAGTCACCAGCCGGCATTGGCCAGCGGATGGAATTCGGAGGAGGCCTAATCTGTGGGATCTAATCGGTCTATTGGAGGTAATTGGCAGCAGGTGGTCTCTCAAGTACCCAGGTCCAATACCATGAAGGGATTTATAAGTGATGACTAGCGCCTTGAAGCGTATCCGAAGACCAATAGGCAGCCAGTGCAGCTCGCGGAGGATAGGTGTTCCGTGGGTGAACCGAGGTGCACCCACAATCGCTCGCGCGGCTGCATTCTGGACAAGGTGAAGTCTCCGAATGCTCTTCAAGGGCTGCCCCATGTAGAGCACGTTGCAGTAGTCAATGGCATATTGAGTGCTGTTATTTTCCTACCAAAGGTGGTTCCTATTTTTCTATATGCATTTTACATGCTTTCGAACTGCTAGGTTGGCAGAAGCTGGGACAAGTAACGGGAGCTCACTCGGTTACGCGGCGCAAGGGATTTGAACCGCTGAACTGCCGACCTTTTTGATCAACAAGCTCAGCATCTTAGCCACAATTCCTGCAACTGTTCTTCAAATGTTTTAGCCTCCAGTCCCTTAATCATCTTTGTTGTTCTTCTCTGCACTTTTTTTCTGTCTTTCTAAAAGCACACACAGACAGACGCCTTTAAATAAAAATTCTCCAGACATACAACCCACTCGTCCTTCTCTCCTTCTTCCTTAACTGTGTGCAGTTTTTTCCTAGGATGTCAATTCATGGAATCCCATTTTCTGGATGACTTCATCCTTCCAGGGGTAGCAACTAAACAAACAGAAAGCAGCAAACTGCCCCAGAGCTCGGAGGTCATTGACCAAGCAGGAGCTGCAAGCAAAGTTTTCCTGTCCTTGGAGAAATGGAAATAAACACCACGGCCGAAGTCGCTAGCGATCAGCGGCTAGAGTCATTGCAGTAATGCGAGGTATCCAGTTTGCTTACTAAAGACTGATCCCTGATTCCCCCCCCCCCCCCAATCTGTGACACTGGATTAAAGATGCAGAAGTTCCCTTCTGTGGATTCCAGGGGGATGGGCACAGCAGACAGAAAAACAGAAAGGACGGATAATCATAAAACATACAATGGACGGTTGCAGGAATTGGGCATGGCTAGTCTAGTGAAGAGAAGGACCAGGGGAGAGACAGGATAGCAGCCTTCCAATATTTGCAGGGCTGCTACAGAGAGGAAGGGGCCAAGCTATTCTCCAAAGCACCTGAAGGCCAGACCAGGGATAATGGGTGGAAACTGATGAAGGAGAGATTCAACCTGGAAATAAGGAGAAATTTTCTGACATGGAGAACAATCAATCCATGGAACAGAAGTTGCCTTTGGAAGTTGTGGGAGCTTCATCACTGGAGGCTTTCAAGAAGAGACTGGACTGCCATCTGTCAGAAATGGTGTAGGGTCCCCTGCTTGGACAGGGGGTTGGACTAGATGACCTACAAGATCCCTTCGAACACTGTTAATTATCTAAGTATCTAAGATGATCAAAGACCTAGAGACTAAAACATGCGATGAACGGTTGCAGGAACTGGGCATGGCTAGTCTAGTGGAGAGAAGGACCAGGGGAGAGACAGGATAGCAGCCTTCCAATATTTGCAGGGCTGCTACAGAGAGGAAGGGGGTCAAGCTATTCTCCAAAGCACTTGAAGGCCAGACAAGGAAAAATGGATGGAAACTGACCAAGGAGAGATTCAACCTGGAAATCAGGAGGAATTTTCTGACATGGAGAGCAATCAACCCATGGAACAGAAGTTGCCTTCGGAAGTTGTGGGAGCTTCATCCCTGGAGGCTTTCAAGAAGAGACTGGACTGCCATCTGTCAGAAATGGCGTAGGGTCTCCTGCTTGGGTGGAGGGTTGGACTAGATGGCCTACAAGGTCCCTTCCAACTCAGTTAATCTGTTAATCATGATCTCATAGTAAGCATAGGTAGTTCTTGACTTACAGTCAACCTTTTAGGGACCATTCAAAGCTACAAGGGCACCAGTGGTGGGTTTCAAAATTTTTTGGA